>NC_134569.1:62890276-63190276 GCF_050947875.1 Dermacentor variabilis | reverse complement strand
AATTTGTCCACAATGTTTAGGCTTTCCTGCAAAGCATATTGAACAAGGTTGGCGCATAAACCAAAAGTAGAAATACAATTATCCGCATATTTAATGTAGTGCAGTGCAGGTGGCAGTCTCCGCACTAAATCCACCTTCACACAATTAAAGAGAAACGCGCTTAAGACGCTGTCTTGTTGGATTCCTTCACTAAGCTTAGGAAAATAACTTTTTTTCCTTCGCTTGTCTGAATAAATATTGATCTACCATTCAAGAAGTTGGATATGTACCGTAGCACCCTTCCAGAGACTCCCAGTTCTAACAAACCGCCCAATATATGGGCATGGCTGATGGTGCAGGAGGGTCATGTAATGTGTAAAAACACCGTTATTGTGGCTCTTCCCCTAGCTCGTTCATGTTCAACATAGGTAACGATATCCAAGATTACATCCGTGGTGCACCGCCGCCTTCGAAATCCTGTCAAGTGATTGGGAACTACTTCTGTTTGCTCACACCACCGTTGCAGGCTAGTGTCAACCATTTTCTCCATGATTAATAAACAGCTCATCAGACTCACAGGACGAAAACACTCAGGAGGAAGAGGAGTTTCATCAGGGTTTATTGTAGTTATCACACTTGCTGCTTTCTGTGTCTTGTGTGTCTTATGTGTCTGTTGTATGTATTGTGCGTCTGATTTCATTTATCGTTGCATTCACTTGGAGGAACGTTCCAGAAGTGCTGCCAGTCACACCTGTCTAGGTTTCAGAACCTCTATCTCAGCCACGAGGCCACTTGCCTATTGCACACGTTTTATTTTTCATTCACAATACACAGTGACACTTCAACACTGGTTAAAAACAATTTCTTGGTTCGTTTAAAACCGAAAATACAAGGAGCGTTGACATAGAGAGCGCTGAGCTATGAGCCCAACACACCTATATAACACTGTGAACGAAGCCCTCTTATCGATCTGAGACTTCGGCGAGGCAGTAGCAAAAGCAATTTTTCGTGGGTGCTTTCATTCTTTTTTTTTTTTTTTGAATGGGAGAATGGTGTTAAAGAAGTTGTCAAGGTACAACTCGCAAAATGTGGCAAGGCTTGACGAGTTGGGGGAAGCTTCTATAGTTGTCTTCTGCACAATTTAATAAATTATGACGTCAAGCCTTAAAGGAATGTATTTTTTACTGAATGTTTCTTCACTGAATGTTGCGCGTGTGATGGTACACTCGCAGTATTGCATGCTTTAATAATATGCAGTTGCATCGAATCGTTTCTTAAAGAGGGCAGGCTGATATACTCGGACAATTCGAAAACGTAATCTGAGAATGGTATGCAAAGTTAGAAATGTTTACCATTTATTCTTATTTTACCCACACATTGCCGTTAAAACTTGCCTAACAACGGTCCTCTGAAGGTGTGCCAACAGCGCGGCGAACACGTGCTATTTCTATACAGAAACTACATTGAAACACTGTACAAGTAGGTGAGATAGTTCATAAATTCGTCAGCGACGGATGAAGAAGTAAAGCGAGTCTTCGGAGAAGCTGCAACAGCGAACAATCCTGCTGAACACGGTTGGGGTGGTAGCATTGCTAACCAGATACCCCTATTGATGCAATGATAAAACAAGAGATGTCTCAAGCTGGAGAATTGCTTTTGTACTCATTGCTTTCATTTCCCATTTGTCCTTTTTACCCTTAAGCCGATGCCTCTAACTGAAGTTCACTTTCTTTTAACCTTTAATAATCATACTCACACGGCATGATGATTGGCCGCCAACTCGTCCGGCATTTCTCATTACTGAACTCTTTTACATTATTTGTTCAGTTTTCAGTTTTGAACTCCCGAAAGCAGATTTTTTCTGAATTCCTGTTTCCTGGGAAAATTATTCTTATCGAATCGACTGCGACTTGTTACACGAGAAAAACCGGCAGCACAATAACCCTTTGTTCCCTTGTTTGAGAACTACTGATCGCACCAAGACTGCACTTTTGTGTCGAGCCTCCGGCCAGGTTTCCGCCGAGAAACATGTGAGGGTTCCTTCGTATTGGAACAGCTGACGATTCAAGAGGCACGATTTCGTTTCGCACACTGATTCCAAAAATCCTGCACCTTTGGCGCGTCTTGACGCTGGGGACGTCGTTATAAGCGTAGTGCGTTTCTTTTCACACAGAGTGTGAATAGTTGCTAAGTAGATTGAGACAGACACAGCGAGAGGCCTGGACATCAACAACGGCAGTGGGTGCCTTTTTTTTCTTTTGTCGAAAGAAGATTGAGCACACATACAAGCAACAGTAATCATCGGCCCGCTGCCTCCTCAGTAATCACTCCTGTATTGTTGAACCCATATTTAAGTGAGCCCTTTCGTCTCAACACAATATTTACACCGTTGAAGTTTCTCTAAAGCATTATACAGACGAAAACTGCACCAGACGGGATGAAGGACAAATAGGGAGGCACCAAGACGGTCACAAGGCGTCTCTATCTCTGCTTGTCCTTCGTGTTCTCCGGTGCCGTTCGCAAGCCATGACAAACCAACCAGCACACCCATATTCTTTTACTAATGTGCAGAGTATTTTACTTTCTGCAACGCTATGCGCATTTACAGCGTTCCTGACAGAAAAGAAACAACAAAAAAGCGAGCACTCAACGTGAGACCACGGAATGTCTCAGTTAGTTGTGACGGTGATCATTTAAGGATCAGATTATTTCACTTAACGATGTCACATTTGTGGGATTCCAGGCGGCAGGTATCTTGTCTCTGGTAAAACGTTGAGGTTGGTTGGCCTGGTTAAAGCGGGGCGCAAACACTGACCCATCACAGGTCCACAAAACTAAACCTTCCTGCAGCCGTGTGACCACCACTGTAAAGCAATCACAACTACACCACGTGACGCACAAAGCACCCGTCCGTACACGTGCCGGCGTTGACTGCCACTACACTTTTCGTCCGACACCGCGGGCAGTGTGTGACCTCAAAAAGGTCACGTGCTTCGAGGAAGTGCTTTTGCTGGTCGAAGCGGGACGCGAGCAGGGCGCAGTGACCAGGCTCGAGGCGGCACTCGAGTCGGTGCCTTTGTGCGACGAGCACTGGCGACACATGCGCGACCGCAGCGCTTGTAACAGGTTCCGGTTGAAGAAGAGGTAGATCCAAGGGTTGACGCAGCTGTTGAGGCTGTTCAGCAGCATCAGAATGGTCACCGTGGCATCTGCAGCAGCGAGGAGGACAAGAAAAAAGGAGAGACCCTTACATTTTACAAAGTGGATGTGTATGCATTACGCTCAAGCACAGTGCGAAAAAATTGTCAGGACAGCATGAACCA
Organism: Dermacentor variabilis; assembly: GCF_050947875.1. NCBI lineage: Eukaryota > Metazoa > Arthropoda > Arachnida > Ixodida > Ixodidae > Dermacentor > Dermacentor variabilis. The sequence continues at coordinate 63,186,974 of NC_134569.1, read as the reverse complement.
ACGTAATAAAACAAGGAAGAATTCTTCTCGTCACATGTGGAGGTCAAAATGTTTGAAGGTGCATGTATACGCTTGAGCACAGTGTCAGTCAGTCTGAAGCCAGCATGTAACACCATAAACAACAACAAAATTCATTTAGCAAAATGTTCAAGACAAAAAGAATGTTAAAAGGCATTATACGTTGATATTAAGAAAGGATTGGATTTCGTACAACAAGATATTTTACTAATTTATGTCATGAGGTATGAAATTAGGCGCCATGCTTTCCTACTTGTTCAGCCGTATCTTTCCTACGCACAAGGCCATATGAAGTCAACAAAGAATTAATGCAGCAACATCACAGACAAAATTAACTGTTGCTTAATTTAAATGTATAAGTAAATATGTATGAGGGTCCGATTCGCAGAAAGTTTCGTATTTTTCATAAAGGAAAAGAAACGTCAAGCTGGAAAACAAGGCAAGTTGCCGCCAGTGGAAGGCGGACCCAAGACCTCCTCAACGAACGAACTAACAAAATGAACGAACGCGTTATCAAAGGTATACCATTGCCCGCCACGGGTAACCGACGCTCCCCGCGCGCAAGTTGTCACATTTTATGAGAGCAACTCAACAATGCATCGAGTAGCAAATGCGTGACGCAAGATGTATACGACACTGCGGCTAATGCGCATCAGCCACTCCGCAGCGCCTGCAATAGTCAGCGCTGGTGGAGGTGACATGAGAAGCTCAAGAAGCACGCGGCGTTTGCGCATCATACCTCCAGGAGAATTAGTGCCACTTATCGGTACGGAGAGATTTGCGCTAACAGCATGCAAAGCCAGTGATGCGACTGCGATGCGAGTAGCGGCCAGTCGCTGCCGAGCTCGGTGTCTGCCCAGCTAATGCGATGGCCCGTGGCGCACGAATGACTACGCCTTCCAGGGAGAGCTTAACACCTAAGGAGAGTCAGTGCTGTCGTTTCGCCTCTGAATGACGTGCTTTTTCTTCTGCCGTAAGGGACAACTGGACGCAGAAACCTATTCATACTGATTCATACTGTAGTCTTCATTTTGCCATTCAGGCTCTCTCTCTCTCTCTCTCTCGACTCATGTAATTATGAATGTTATGCCGTCTTGAGCGTAGTGGCAGTAACTCCCCGTCGCACAAAGCAATGCACAAGCATTGCGCTTCGCCAGCGAGTTAGAGCGCCCGGTTGACGCAGCAGGCTATGGCCTTCCTCGCGGAAAGCCATCGCGACGAGCTTGATGAGACAAGTGAAATATGGTAAGTTGGCGACAGAAGCTTATATTTAGCGGGGATGTTTTAAAATTTGGAATTGTTCTCGCACTATGATAAGCATCGCGGAGCTATTGTTGCGGTGCATGCTCCGCCGAAGCATGCGCGCGACTCGCTTGTGCAGATTGCTTAGGCATCATTAATCACCGCGAAGTCCTGAGCGAGATATTTTTCATAACACCCTGCAAAGTGAGATTTTCTTAATTGCTGGCGTCAGGTTACGTAAACTCTTTTTTTCGTTTTATTTGGTTGGCAACCGTTACTGTCGAGCCGCTCAGCTATGCAACCGTCAGAGGCTTTGAGCCATGGAGGCTCGTATGAGTGCCTTGAAAGGTAAATTAATATATACGAACTGAATTATCTCTCCTTCAGTTGAGCGAAAAGGTAATAGGATGCGCTTTAACCGGAATAAGAGAGAAAGGACACGGAAATTAAGTGTCTTGTAAGTAAAAATTTGGCGTATTTTGCTTGCGTTTAGCGGCACGGTTATACGCGTAGTGCGCGCCGATGGACGCGCCGCTGGTGGCGGCTTTGCGCAGAACACACGGGAGAGGAGCCAGCCGCACGCCGTAGTTAGTTTTGTCGTTGATAGTGCTTCTCTGTTTTATTGACATTTTCAGAGCAAAATAGGCAACACCCTTCGCATGTGTGGGGTGGCCAAAGCTTCCAGGAATGTTGAAGAAGAATTGTTGCACGGTGGGGGGCTCAAATACGGGCGAAAACGTGCCGGCGATATGGTTCTACTCATTCCCCACAAAGCCTCATCAGCGGGAGCAACGGTAGCAAAAATGGATCGTCGCTTCAGCGGGAAATTTGTTGTTCTCATTCTTTCCTTTCTCGCTTCGGTGTTTTTTCCACTCGATCGTGGTTAGACGCTTAAGCGACGAAGTTCGTCTGCAGTGTAGCATGCGGTTTAAAGGCATTTCGCTAAAGTTCGGAATGCCCTTTGCCGCTTATATTGTTTTCCGCTTCTTTACCGCGTTGGGCTAGCTAGGCAGCACGAGTGCACGAGCGCATTGTGCTGTATGTTAAAGCTACAGAAGTTTGCAAGAACTGAAATTGTTACTTTTATGTGGCCCGCTAAATCATCGCACCAGTTGTCGCGCACTTCATGTTTTTACATCTATTTTATACGTGGCTTCGCACATGTTTAACTGTTGCTAGTTGATTCATGCATAACTCTTGTTGATTCTTTTGAGCTTCGAGGTTTTCACCCTGCCTCGTTTCCAAAGGGTATAAATTACGCTGTGTCTTGTCGGGATGATACCAAGCAAGTGCTTCTTTAACAGCTTTATTCTTTTCGCCCGAGGGCATCTTAGATATTGTGGTTTTTGGGGAAATGTGTTTAGAAAATAGGTAGTTCAGGGCGATAATTGCTAATAGTTGCTGCATATGGTATTTTTGTTCCATTTTTCGCTGAAAAGTGCGCGTCACGTTGGGGAAATCATCACACCTCAATGCTGTCTGCGAGCGATTTCTTTGTTTCACAACGTAGTCGCTTCTTGCATGTGAATCTTGTACTCAATTGAATTATTTCTTATTATGCTTACGCCGCAGAGGACTAAACCCGGCCTTGCCGCCAGCGCTCATCTACACTGACTGGCGCTGCTCTGCCTTTAGATATATCATGTGGCACCTCTCTCTAGTAACATATAAAAACAACTGAAAAGTTAGTCAGACTTTAGCTTTGTATGTTTCCAAGCAGCTCCCTTGGCGAATTTAAAATTGAAAAAAAACAACAACAGCAAAGAAGAAGACTGGATGGACGCCCTGCGAAGCGACGACCACCAGACCCAGCTCCGGGCCGTCCAGAGGGCTCACGAAAGGGCGGAGGCTCACGGGCTTCCCGTCCCAACGTGGGTGCGGCCCGCGACCCCTGCCGACCACTAAACCAAGAGTGGGTGGGAAGGGGTGCCTCAGGAACCAATAAAGTTCTTTCCTCCTCCTCCTCCTCCAGCGGGGATAGCAGTTCATCTGCGTATGCAGCAGAATTGCATCGGCGGTAAGACGTGCTTTTATTAACCCGTGCGTTTGGTGACTTCGTTGACTAGAGTACGCGTTTTCATCGATAAATTCGCGATTACTCTTCTTGAGGCTACTTTGACTGCACTTATTCGGCGATGTCACATGTATTCATCGGCAGAAAAATCACAACGGAATGTGCAGACATCGCACCGTGAGGATTTGTTTGATATAAGTCTGCACTAACGACGGGTGCTTATTATTGAGGTACAGAAGCAGCAAAAGTAGAATTAAAGAAACACGATCGAGACATAGCATTAGGTGGTGCACGAGGCGTGTATATATATATATATATATATTATGATATCCTACATTTTTTGTCATACGGCACCACACTAAGCCGACGCAAGCGCCGCCGCAGTGACCGCACCTTCCATGCATCTGCCGAAACGACTGCTGCAGCCTCGCCGGCACTTCTGACGCGCGTGACGTTATAACCACAGAAGTGCAGGTCACGTGCGCAGGCGCCATCGCCACACTCTTTCCCAGTCTCATTATGAATTTAAAACAAGTAAAGCGCGTGAAGGCCAACTTGCTACACCAAGTGTGGACATACATACATACATACATACATACATACATACATACATACATACATACATACATACATACATACATACATACATACATACATACATACATACATACATGCATGCATGCATGCATGCATACATGCATACATACATACATACATACATACATACATACATACATACATGTACTACACTATACAAACACTATGTACGTACGTACACAGTGTTTGAGGCCCCTCCCCTCCTCCCTTTCCCCACGGGGAACGCATAAGGGAGATGCATAAGGGTGCTAGAAGCAACCAGCTCCGCGATGTCTAGCCAATTTTTCGGTGGCACGTTTTTTTGGTGACGTGTAAAGTGTTCTGTTTCTTCTCTAAACGTTAACAGCATTTTCTTTCAGAGATGCGAAACTTTGGAGGGAAATTGAGTTTGTCGGTTACAGTGTTGAAACATGCTCCCGCTGCTATAATTGAGATATATTAACTCTTGTACATTAAGAATTTGGTTTTGCTTAACGAAACGCCGGCGCTAATTCTGCCGTTGGAGCTGGTTGAATGTGTAACATACTGAATTAAACGTTGGTAGCGGTCATTCTAATCGCGGCACGCCAGAAAAATAAGATGTTTTTTTTTTCAATTCCGTCCAGCGTTCAAATGTGATGCGAGCAACATTTGTTAGAGACGTTTGCTAGCTTGCTTATGTTTTTACGTTCTATAATGATAAAACAAAGCCAACAGAGCTGCTTTAGACGATTACAAACAACACACATATTCTAGGCATGATTTTAATTTTCGCTTTGTTTTTCCCAGAACATCGCGCTGTATCTTACGTTCAAAATCAAAATCAAAGTTAGCGGTTTAACTTACCGAAAATTTACAGCGAAGTTCTAATTCAAGCGCACTAATACACCCACTACCCGAAGAACATTCTTGTAGCTTAGCTGGTCTCTTCCAATTTGAATTTGTCACGCAACGATGTCCTCGTTTGTTTCTTCGTTTTAGACGGGGTAAGTTGTTGCTGAAGTGGCACTGAATTGCTTATGCGGCCTGTATCCGCGCGCTGCCAATATCAGCGCCAGCGGGTTCGGTTGGATGCACCGCTTTCGGGTTCGTCCAAGTGCGACACCGAAAACTAGTTTGACATGGCAAGCAGAAAGGCAGACTTACGAGGGCGATTCAATGTTATGCCGTACTGGAACACAGTCGATTTAGCTCCGTACGCAAGATTACGCATAAGCGGCTTTGGATAAGGTTTCCCCAAAATTTGCGCATGATTGCACGTAATTGCAGGGTGCATAATTGTGAAATTTCACAACAGCAGAAGTTGGGCTGCTTGATGGTGTGCTCGAGACAATACTAACCGTGCATCAGTGTGAAAAAAAAAACAGATAAGTGAAGCGGGAGGCATGAAATGGGACAAAGGATAGGTCACTGGAGGAAGTAAAATCCGTGTTTGACTGGCGTGGATTGGTTTCGCACTGCGTCCAGTGTTTTATGCAATGTGTTTGCTATCACTGCCACTACTTAGCACGTTGAGAAACGCTGCGGATTTCGCACGCATTTTCATTGCCTCGCTACTTACTATAGAGTGATTAAATAAAACCGAGCAGTCCTGCATTATACAGAAACATTAAAAGCAACACGCGCACCCTGAGATCGGCTGGTTCAGTTTTATTTTTATTTTTATTTTTTCTCAATCAATGAAACTTTATGTGCATGAACAACAACAAAAATGTATACAAAGATTATTTGGACCGATAGCCTAAAGGAGCTGGTAGCCGGTCCAATACAATGTACAACAAATATGCACAGGCCAGCTAAGTAGGGAAACACACACAAAAAATATATACATATTATATATATATATATATATATATATATATATATATGTACACTTATAATGCACACATATATTTTAATATATACTCTGCGCTAACCCTGGCACCATACAATATGTGGACGTGCTCAGCAAGGTGCGCTGCAGTGACCATAGGATGGTTAGAACTCGCATTAGCCTAGACCTGAGGAGGGAACGGAAGAAACTGGTACATAAGAAGACGATCAATGAATTAGCGGTAACAGGGAAAATAGGGGAATTCCAGATTAAGTTACAGAACAGGTATTCGGCTTTAACTCAGGAAGAGGACCTTAGTGTTGAAGCAATGAACGACAATCTTGTGGGCATCATTAAGGAGTGTGCAATAGAAGTCGGTGATAACTCCGTTAGACAGGATACCAGTAAGCTATCGCAGGAGACGAAAGATGTGATCAAGAAACGCCAATGTATGAAAGCCTCTAACCCTACAGCTAGAATAGAATTGGCAGAAATTTCGAAGGTAATCAACACGCGTAAGATAGCTGACATAAGGAAGTATAACATGAATAGAATTGAACATGCTCTCAGGAACGGAGGAAGCCTAAAAGCAGTGGAGAAGAAACTAGAAATTGGCAAGAATCAGATGTATGCGTTGAGAGACAAAGCCGGCAATATCATTACTAATATGGATGAGATAGTTGAAGTGACTGAGGAGATCTATAGAGATTTATACAGTACCAGTGGCACCCACGAGGATAATAAAAGAGAGAATAGTGTAGAGGAATTCGAAATTCCACAGGTAACGCCGCAAGAAGTAAGGAAAGCCTTGGGAGCTATGCAAAGGGGTAAGGCAGGTGGGGAGGATCAGGTAACAGCAGATTTGTTGAAGGATGGTGGGCAGATTGTTCTAGAGAAACTGGCCACCCTGTATACGCAATGCCTCATGACTTCGAGCGTACCGGAATCTTGGGAAAACGCTAACATTATCCTAATCCCTAAGAAAGGGGACGCCAAACACTTGAAAAATTATAGACCGATCAGCTTACTGTCCGTTGCCTACAAAGTATTTACTAAGGTAATTGCAAATAGAATCAGGAACACCTTAGACTACCGTCAACCAAAGGACCAGGCAGGATTCCGTAAAGGCTACTCAACAATAGACCATATTCACACTATCAATCAGGTGATAGAAAAATTTGCGGAATATAACCAACCTTTATATAAGCTTTCATTGATTACGAGAAAGCGTTTGATTCAGTAGAAACCTCAGCAGTCATGGAGGCATTGCGGAATCAGGGTGTAGACGAGCCGTATGTAAAAATACTGAAATATATCTATAGCGGCTCCACAGCCACCGTAGTCCTCCGTAAAGAAAGCAACAAAATTCCAATAAAGAAGGGCTTCAGGCAGGGAGATACGATCTCTCCAATGCTATTCACAGCGTGTTCACAGGAGGTATTCAGAGACCTGGATTGGGAAGAATTGTGGATAAGAGTTAGTGGAGAATACCTTAGTAACTTGCGATTCGCTGATGATATTGCCTTGCTTTGTAACTCAGGGGACCAACTGCAATGCATGCTCACTGACCTGGAGAGGCAAACCCGAAGGGTGGGTCTAAAAATTAATCTGCAGAAAACTAAAGTAATGTTTAACAGTCTCGGAAGAGAACAGCAGTTTACGATAGGTAGTGAGGCACTCGAAGTGGTAATGGAATACATCTACTTAGGACAGGTAGTGACTGCGGATCCGGATCATGAGACTGAAATAATCAGAAGAATAAGAATGGGCTGGGGTGCGTTCGGCAGGCATTTTCAGATCATGAACAGCAGGTTACCATTATCCCTCAAGAGAAAAGCTTATAACAGTTGTGTCTTACCAGTACTCACGCACGGGGCAGAAACCTGGAGGCTTACGAAAAGGGTTCTACTTAAATTGAGGACGACGCAACGAGCTATGGAAAGAAGAATGATAGGTGTAACTTTAAGGGATAAGAAAAGAGCAGATTGGGTGACGGAACAAACGCGAGTTAATGATATCGTAGTTGAAATCAAGAAAAAGAAATGGGGGGCATGGGCAGGACACGTAATGAGCAGGGAAGATAACCGATGGTCATTAAGAGTTACGGAATGGATTCCAAGGGAAGGGAAGCGTAGCAGAGGGCAGCAGAAAGTTAGGTGGGCGGATGAGATTAAGAAGTTTGCAGGGACAACATGGCCACAATTAGTACATGACTGGGGTAGTTGGAGAAGTGTGGGAGAGGCTTTTGCCCTGCAGTGGGCGTAACCAGGCTGATGATGATGATGATGATGATGATATCTTTAACATATAATGAGTATCAACTCAAACCATTTCTCTTAAGAAACTCAAGCTCGTTGGTCTTGGATAGAAAGAAAAAATCACACGCAGGCTAGGCCGAAAGTGTGTGCAGTTTTTATCTCAAGGGGTCATTATCATCAACATTATCATCATCAGCCTGGTTACGTCCACCAGGGGCGTAGCCAGGGGAGGGGGGGGCTTACGTGGCTTCAGCCCCCCCCTCTCCCATGAAAATTTTTTCGTGCTGTTTATGCGCCGCGAGCCAACACAACCCCTGGCGCCGGAAATCATGCTCGATTTTGTCTAGAATGTCCTTTTCACGCTGGAAAACAACATTTTAGCGCGAACATTGCGAAGTGGGGCTGCATTTTGCGGCAACGCCCATGCACCGGGAGTCACATATCGTAACGCAAGGAGCTCCATCCGAGCACAAATTTCCAAAGGGGCGGCGGGCGGGCTTGTCGCGGCATCTGGCTGAGGCCGCGGAATCGGGAGCGTTTGGATCTCAATTCTGACGCTTTATTGGTATATAGTTCTAATAAACTTTTGATGCGAAAGGTGCATTGATATTTCCAAAGTCGTACTTTAGATTTTCAATTCCGGAACATTGTGGGCTTAGTCTTGTTATAAATATTTGACGCCAAAGGTGCATTGACTTTTCTAAAGTCTTAGATCGGAACATACAACGAGACAAACCAAATCTACACACTATCAGACAAGTTGACAAAACACGCAGCGAGATACGATAAGAAGAAGCGTTGTGGTTGTTCATTTGTGCCGTCATGTCACATAAAAAAATATCAACATTTTTTTTCACCTACGCCACAGCATCCATGTCAAGACACTAAAGCCAGCCAGGGTACCTACGTTCTTATTTATTTTTTCTACTTTGACTTTTATTTGTCCAGACACATTGAGCCTCTTAAGTTTTTTTTATTCTCCCTACCCTACCCGCGGGCTGCCAGAGCCAGCCAGAGTGCAGCCAGAGCCGGTTGCCCCGAAACCACCGCGCGTCATACTTCGGTGCGCGTGTGGTTTTCTCTGGCCGAGTGAATTTTCGCCTGGCAGAGTTTTGGACGCCTTCTGGCTAGCAGACGAGAAAAAAACAATGGTCGCTCACCACCATCACTGCGAAGACTTGACGTATTACACCGTGTTTGCTTGGGCGCAACCTCTCCGGAAAGTCTTGTCTCGCCGGTGTAAAATACCGAGCACTATGCGTATGGTTCTTGGTGGACCAAGCGTCTCACGTTTTCTTCGATATTCATTCGGTAGCCACATTAGGGGCTCAAAGTAGGCATTGGATTGTGGTCAACATACTCTCCCTTGCATTTCTTTTTTGTTTTTCATTTCAGTGCCCCCCCCCCCCCCACAACAGGATAAAAAAAGAGATACATTGTTGCGGCGCAGCGAATTGTCGCGTGGTGACAGTTTGTTACTCCTTTTGCGGAAAGTAATAGGCAACGGCACGCTTCGGTGGCCGGATACTATTATTATATTATTGTGACAGCAATCATATGAAGACTCCAGGCGCACTCCTGCTGTCGCCGTCGCCCTCATGTTTCGTATGAAGTCTCAGGGCAATAACGTCGTGACCGCGCGCCGCATGCTGTATGTGCGAGTGAAAGAGTTGGGGGGGGGGGAGGGGGATTGAATGGGTGAGCCGACAATGGTGGCTCAGTCTTGCGTACGCAAAGGAGAAAAGCGGGGAGCAAGCGCGCCGCCTTCCGTCGCACGCGATACATCAGATTGAGCGGATGGAATGGGGGCAGGATCTAGGATTCTGTGAATCTGTGATTGCGCTACAAGTTTATTTGCCGTGTTTGACGGATTATATACAGTGACTTTTTCTTAGATACTTAGATTTATTGGAGACTTATACGTATATTTAAATATCTTCTTGCGAGTTTTTGTGTATACGTGCAGTGAACTTTCTTCCCAGTGATACTCGTTTGCGCTTTATCAAGCATTTGTATATTCCATCGTATCTTCGCATTTCTAATGAACGAGGGCGAATTAAATGAAAGTGAGCCTACCCACCCTGCGCAATAATGGTTCGGTTCATTATCTGCGAGGCATGCGTGTAGCACACAGGCATCTTTCATATACAGAAGTGACACGCAGATGTGAGGGTAAATGTTCTTTAATGCTCTCATACACTGGATTGCGCATGGTTGCGTGACGTAATGGACACTTCAGAAGTTGAGCAGCGGGATGGCGTGAATTTTTTGACAGCTGAAGGTGTTTCTCAAAAGGAAATTATTCGCCGTATGGCTGCGGCGTACGTTGAACATTACATTTCATTGGCCACTGTGAAGCATTGGAGCAAATGGTTCAAAAAGGAAGTGAAAGTTGCAAAGACGATTCAAGACCGGGCCAAAGCCATCGTGCAATCACCCCCAACACAATTGCAAAGGTTGATGAGCTGGTGAGACAAGAAAGGAGGATAAGCATCGATGAACTGGCAGAGTGTGTGAACATCAGTCGCGGTTCCGTTCACAACATAATTCATGAACATCTCGGTTATCGGCTGTTGTGTGCGCAATGGATGTCCAAGATTTTGAACCACCGCCAAAAGGAGGTTCTGCGCTGCCTTGACTCATCTGATCCGATATCAGATTGAGGGTGACGACTTTTTGTCTACAATTGGGATCTGCGACGAACCATGGTGCCCCTACTACGAGCCTGAAACACGACGGCAAAGCTTACTGTGGAAACATTTGAATTCACCGCCCCCAAAGAAAGCAAAGGCCGTCATTTCCGCCGGAAAGGTCTAAAGCCGGAGAGACTATCAATCGTTTCCGATATTGTGAAGCGCCGGATCGGCTGCGTGTCGCCATCAAGAACAAAAGACGTGGAAAATTGACGAATGAGGTCATCTTGTTGCATGACCTGGCTATGGTGTTGGGCTGCTGAGCACGAGGTCGCGGAATCCAATCACGGCCACAGCGGCCGCATTTAGATGGGGGCGAAATGCGAAAACGCCCGTGTACTTAGATTTAGGTGACCGTTAAAGAACCCCAGGTGGTCGAAATTTCCGGAGTCCTCCACTACGGCGTGCCTCATAATCAGAAAGAGGTTTTGACACGTAAAACCCCATAACTTCTTTTTAAATTTTGCCACAATGCCCGTCCCCACGTCGCTGACGTGGTTAATACAAAACTGGCAAAGTTCAAGGGGGAAACGCTGCAACATCCGCCGTACAGCTAAGACCTGTCGCCTTGCGATTTCCTCATTTTGGGGCAAATAAAAAAAAACAGCTTAAGGGAAACAGATTCATGTCGGACGATGACGTGAAAGAGCCAGTTGGAGATTCGTTGAGGCAGCAACCTAAGGAGTTTTATGAGACGAGAATCTCCCGACTCGTTAGTCAAAGGGATAAATGTCTAAATGCTCATGGAGACTACTTTTAAATTAAGTACCCCGTTTGTCATATATTTGCACTGGCTCACTTTCATCTGACTCGCCCTCGTATACCTTGCAGAACAGCTTTATATAGGTGCTCTCTGTTGGGACAATAATTTCGGTGCTATTACTCACGATACACGACCGGTGACAGCTGCTCCTGCGTAATGCATTGGAATAAATGACGGCGTCATTCGGATTATTCACTGGCCGTTGCATATGTACAAAAATGTAAACAAGGTTTTTGAATGACAAAGTTTCATTAATATATTTGTCCTCAACTTGTTCATGTCATGGCCTTTACATTTTTCATATCAGTGCCATGCACTGCTTTGCTGGTTTCGAACTGATATAGTTCTAAGGACCGTGTGATATTTCATTTACTTAATAAATAGACAAAAACATGGAAGCATTGATATCGGTTATATTGAGCACAATTTATGGTACATACGAGTAGATCTTTTTATTAGAAAATACAAATATTACTTGTTTTGACAGTGCGTAGCGTTCAAGAATTCGTTTGCAGCATCTTTGGCAATAGCAATGCAGTTATTATTCATGCATTTGATCTCTCGACAAATTGTTTAAGAGGAAGGTTTAGCTAGGGCCCAACTCCGACGTGGCCTATTCAAATAAATATAAAACGCAGAAACGCTTTTCTGATCACTTTTAATGGATCACTTTTTAATCGAACACTTTTAATGGGATTTGTTGAAATTGAGAAAGTTAACTTCTAGTATCTGTTGGAAGCCGAAGTTCGATTTAAGGCCTACAATAAGGCCGACAGCAGCGCGAAAGCGGAGCTATGGTGGCTAGCGGAAGGGAAAGCGCACGACGATAAGCTGGTTCTTTATTTTATGACGCCAACTTCGACGCTCGTTGCAATGGATGACCCTGACAACGAACATTAGCTCGCGATGCTGGGCTCGAGTTCAGCGATTTAAGCACTGGTGAACGTGACCTGCTGTTGAGGGCTTGCGCGGCCGGCGTCAATGCGTACTACTACGACGACGGCCTGCTTTGAAAGGCACTTCACGCGACTTCAGTAAGTCGGCGTTGAACTCGTAATCCTCTGGACGAAAGTGCAGTGAGCACACTACGTGATTTTTTTGCTCTTTGCCAGCGCGCTGTGGCGGAGGTACGGCACTTAACCACTTCGAACGGAGAGGTTCACTCGTTGGCACACAGTGATAAGTACCGTTGGATTCGCCGCTGCAACTGCCCTTGGACAAGTTCCGCGGACCGTTCGTGCATCCCACGACATCACATGGACGTGGCATTCTCGCTGCTTGTTCCAAATGCAAGTTTCACGAGCCAGCAGGACCATCGCAGCACGACGCGATAAAGAAGCAACTGAAACTCCAAAGCACGCGTGGCGCAAAGTCGAGTGAAAATGAAACCTTTCGACCGCCCATACTATACTAAAGGGTAACGTCAAAATGTTATTTTTTCTTAGAATCAAATAGAAGTCGACAAGTAGCATTTTCTTCCGTCTTATAATCTAATGAACTGATCTTTTTAATAGGAGTAGAGTACAAAAATTATGATGAGGAGTGCTTTCGTCATCGGGCTAGTACCGGAATGTCGCTGGGGGGGTCGCAAATCGTGTCATGCATTTACCTCAATTTCTCGGTTACTAAAGCTCTGTTCGCGATTATATTGACGCCTTAGACGTTCTAGAGCATTGCTTTATCACCTTAACTTGACTTTCTGGTAACCTTTAGTGTCCCTTGAAGTTTAACCCTTTTCGTAAGCCTTCAGCTTTCTGCCCCGTACGTGAGTACTGATAAGACGCAGCTGTTATACACTTTTCTTTTGAGGGATAATAGCAACCTGCTGTTCATGATCTGTGAATGCCTGCCAAACGCACCCCAGCCCATTCTTATTCTTCTGATTATTTCAGTCTCATGATCCGGATCCGCGGTCACTACCTGTCCTAAGTAGATGTATTCCCTTACCACTTCCAGTGCCTCACTACCTATCGTAAACTGCTGTTCTCTTCCGAGGCTGTTAAACATTACTTTAGTTTCCTGCAGATTATTTTTTAGACCCACCCTTAGGCTTTGCCTCTCCAGGTCAGTGAGCATGCATTGCAGTTGGTCCCCTGAGTTACTAAGCAAGGCAATATCATCACCGAATCGCAAGTTACTAAGGTATTCTCCATTAACTTTTATCCCCAATTCTTCCCAATCCAGGTCTCTGAATACCTCCGCATCTGAACGCATCTCAAGGGGTATCATGTTTGAAATCTTAGTTCCATTAATTTCTGTTAATCATACGCCATAAGCGTAGGACATTTGGGCAGGTTAAAGTTCCATTTTGAAACATGTCACGTATTGCGTGGATTTATTTATTTATTTATTTATTTATTTATTTATTTATTTATTTATTTATTTATTTATCGATCATTCACATATAAAATTCGAAATGGTCGCCCATATTATGATGCACGCTGAAGTGGAGGACTATGGAATAACGTTGACCACCTGAGGTTCTTTAACGTGTGCCTGAACATAGGCGCTGTCGGATCTGCCGCCGTCGGATATGTGGGTATCACGGTTGGTAATAGAACATGTGACTTTCACTTGTGCGAACAGTGGTCCACAAGAACTGCTATCATCAGTTCTGTTGTTATCTTCTATATTCCTCGAGTGGAAAGAACCTTGAATTCTTGATAATTGGGCATATAAAAAGTTATTTTTCAATCAACGCATTACTAGCGGCAGTGGAAGTCAGTAAGCGGGCGATGATCAATGATGAAATAAATGAATCACTGAAGTTTTCTAACTTCTCATAGTTTTTTTATAATTTCTTTTAATTCTAAACAACGACTACCACAGTTTCACTCTCATAAATAAAAAAACAACTTCGTTTCTTTCCATTTGGAGCACACCCTTACAAAAATGACTTTAGACTGTCTATAGAAAGTCTATAGACTTTTCATAGACGACCTTTCCTTTCTATAGATTTGGACTTTTGTTGATATAAAGTCTATAGACTGTCTATAGACGAAAGTCGATAAAGTTTCTATTTCTTTTTGTCTATTCGCTGTCTATAGACGGTCTATAGAAAAAAGTGGATAAGGTGTTTGTTTCCTTTTTGTCTGCTTCCCCTCTATAGAATACCTACAGACGAAAGTCGACACAGTCTCTATCTATTTTTGTCCAAACTTTGTCTTTAGACTTTCTATAGACGAAAGTCGATAGGGTTTCTATTTCTTTTTTGTCTACTCGCAGTCTATAGACGGTCTATAGAAAAAAGTCGATAAGGTGTTTGTTTCTTTTTTGTCTGCTTCCCCTCTATTGAATACCTACAGACGAAAGTCGACACAGTCTCTATCTATTTTTGTCCATACTTTGTCTATAGACTTTCTATAGACGAAAGTCGATAGGGTTTCTATTTATTTTTGTCTATTCGCAGTCTATAGACGGTCTATAGAAAAAAGTCGATAAGGTGTTCGTTTCTTTTTTGTCTGCTTCCCCTCTATTGAATACCTACAGACGAAAGTCGACACAGTCTCTATCTATTTTTGTCCATACTTTGTCTATAGACTTTCTATAGACGAAAGTCGATAGAGTTTCTATTTCTTTTTGTGTATTCGCAGTCTATAGACGGTCTATAGAAAAAAGTCGATAAGGTGTTTGTTTCCTTTTTATCTGCTTCCCCTCTATAGAATACCTACAGACGAAAGTGGATACAGTCTCTATCTATTTTTGTCCATACTTTGTCTATAGACTTTCTACAGACGAAAGTCGATAGGGTTTCTATTTCTTTTTGTATACTCGCAGTCTATGGACGGTCTATAGAAAAAAGTCGATAAGGTGTTTGTGTCTTTTTTGCCTACTTCCCCTCTATGGACTACCTATAGACGAAAGTGGATACAGTCTCTATCTATTTTTGTCCATACTTGGCTATAGACTTTCTATAGACGAAAGTCGATAAGGTTTCTATTTCTTTTTGTCTACTCGCTGTCTATAGACGGTCTATAGAAAAAGTCTATAAGGTGTTTGTTTCTTCTTTGTCTACTTCCCCTCTATATGGACTACCTGTAGACGAAAGCCGATACAGTTTCTATTTATTTTTGTCCATACTTTGTCTGTTGACTCTCTATATTATGGACAATAGTCGACAAGGTTTCTATTTTTTTCTCTACTCCTGGTGTATTGAATGTCTATAGAAGAAAGTCGATCATATGTAATTCCGAGTTCCCATACCCCCCGCCCTCTGCGAACGCGATGATATGGCACTGGTTCATGCACGACGGCACCGCAACCCCGCGGCGCGACGGGCAAACCGTGCAGACTGCTAGTCTGCATTCGGTGCAGCTGCACCGAACGAGGATCGCGGCGGCGCAGGCACCGTCCGAGTCACCAAGGTCTTCCAGGCACCCGAAGGCCCTAAACCTGGCTGCTTCCCGGACGTACACTTCGCGAAGACCAGGTATGGTACGTGAAGGTCAGATGGTGAAGATGTGGCAAAGGGGGTGAATAAGTGGCGAAAGCCCGCAGACCAGGTGGTGAATTCACCACCTTTGAGTTGTCGTGGTCTTGCATGTCTATAGATTGACAATAGACAAACATCATTAATCTGGGCCCAACCCGTGTACGCTGTAACCAAGCGCAGGTACCGGTGGATAATACATAGCTGCATTTGATATAAGCCACTAAAGTTGTATACTGCTGAGATTGCTGTAGAGCCTATTTGTAGACTTTATTATACACATAGTGTATACCTCCGCATTTGTTGACCACATATGATCTACGTAGTCGCTCTCGGCAATCCCAAGACAGTCTTCACAGTTGTCGCATCACTTTTGCGGCAGTAGAATAACGGAAGCAAAACGCCGATCCAATTGTTAAAATATATGTTATGAACGCCAGCTTCAGATACAAGTGGATTCGAAACAGGCATCAAGCTAACAGCAAAGAAACTCGTAATGTTTGTAGCTGACAACGCGGACTTTGTGAATGTGCCATGAACCGATGTCACGCATGTGGTGTTCGCGTTGTGTGTCGTCCGATTCTCGGATACTTTTCACATTGTCTTCATATCTCGGCTGCGTCACTAACATCGGGCGACTTTTGTTGCCTAATATCCTGCACTATAAACTCATCAAAGTTTCTCATTCACTTAAAATAGGTGCCAAATTCTCTGAGCCCACCCAGTATTTCGCCGGCGGTATGCCTGCGCAGCCACGCATATGAGTACCTCAATGCTGTACTGATTGCTTTGACCTATCATCGGAACAGAAAATTAGCACTAACATACGTGCGGGCATCACATTTGGCGGTACGCTGGAAGATATGCTACAAATACGCTGTATTACTCATCGACGCTGGCAATAATGCGTCTAAAACGTCTGAAGGGCCCCGTAACGGCTTTTACAAACAGCGCATTCATGTTAGCGTTCCAGTCTCATACGATAGCCCACAGCGTTTGTCATACAACCTGCCAGCGCATATCCTTCGTCCACGAAAAAAATGCATAACGGAAAAGAAAAGCCACCCGTTCCGGCGCGCATGGCGCGCAGAGAGAGAGAAAGAGACATAGAAAAAAATTACCAACGATTACGTTACTTCCTAATGCGAAATTTGAGCGCAGCAAATAAGCTGTTTCACCTTTTGGATAGATTGAGGCAAAGAAATCGAGCAACACATGTATGCGCTATCACATAATTTTTTTTTATTTTTCACACGTATTCCTTTAACAAAGACTCCACTAACAGTTCTTGACAGTCATGAAGGAAGCTTTGTGGTCGGAGAAATAGACTGATATATGTTCGACTTGGTACACCAATGCTTGATTCTCAAAGACGAGATCTATACAAGTGCCTCGCGAGGTTGTCACAGCCGTGGGGGAAGCAGAGGCTAAGCGCCGCCGCCGAGAAGACCCTGCCGTTCGCGCCGCCGAAGCGGAGGCTCATCGCCGCCGTCGAGAGCAACCAGCAGTAAGCGAGGCTGAAGCAGAAGCTCATCGCCGCCGCCGAGAAGACCCTGCAGTTCGCGCCGCCGAAGCGGAGGCTCATCGCCGCCGTCGAGAGCAACCAGCAGTAAGCGGAAGCGGAGGGGGGCGGCGTGTACACCCAGCGGCAAACGATGGGGGCAGAAGCGCGCGCAGCAAGCGGACAACACGATAAAGGGAGGAGGGAAGAGATAGCAGCGACTGACTGATGCCGCTGACGGCGATAGTGAGTCAACCCCAGCTATCCGCCACACAAGAACAGGGGGGGGGGGACCCTTTCCTCCTCTTTCTGCATGGCGGCGACGGTGTTCTATGCAGTCACGTTATCTTGACTCTCTAGCGGCGTCAGCGGCATCCAGCGGTATCAGTCGGTCGCTGCTAGCGCTGGGGGGATGAAAGGGGGGCGGAGCTGGTTACGAGGCCGACGCCGACGACGACGCCGACGACGACGCGAAACCCAGGAACGGACGCCAAAGAGCTGCGCTCTAAAAAATGAAGGAGGAAAAGGCACTCACACTCCTCCGAGCGCGCACGCCCTCCCGCGCGGAGCTCCTGCGCATGCTCGGAGCTCTTGCGCATGCGCGGCGGTGCGCCGTCTCAACGAGTGCGCCAGGCACGTAAACGGTTGTGCCGGTGTGCGGTGTCTCCCTGAACGTTGGTGTCTGTGTATGCGTGTCTTCTTTGTGGCATCACACGTCAACTACACTGAATGGTAAGCTTTATCAAAGACGTTTTGCGTCAATACCTCATGATTATGTGAGCGCATTTCGTAGCGCGAACCGGCTGCATGTAGCGCAGGCGACTCGGGTATAGTGTCGGTTTCTCGTTGACATGGTTTGAAAACGCGCTCTTGTTCTCGCTTCTACTATACGGAATGTTTTACGGTGAGCGATCGCTCGTGCTTGTTGATTTTATCATTATAGCTTAGGTGCGTAAAAAAGGAAGTACACCATGTTTTAACTTGATACTGAGCTACCACTAATCGGATTGTGTGTGTTGGGCAGCCAGTGTGGTAGATCTCATTTAGTGGCGCTTGATCCGGCCGCGATGAATGCTGCACCGTATGTGTAGTGAAATTCTCGTGACAAGCTTTACGTATATATCTCGAAATTTTGTTAGCACCAAGAATTTTCAAACAGACAGGCATAGTTGAATAACTGCTAGCGTACTCGGATGAAAGGCCGTGTTGGCGGGGCATGCATCAGCAGTGTGTGCGCTGCCGTTTTCGCATAGTTTAAATGTAGCAGTACTTTTAAGGTTCCTGGCAACCAATCTAAATAAATTTGGGAAGTTACAGCAAGCAAAACACGAGACTTGAAGAAATATCTAGTAGAAATCTCTAGATTCACCAAATCTATTTATATGCAACCACAAACGCTTTTGGAGCATGAAACCTGCGATAAGCTCAGTCACTTGCAGCTTCGCAACTTAGCCGAAAAAATTAGAGAACAATAAATTAGTCGCTCCGGGAACACATTTACACGTTTCAAACTGAAGGCATTGCGTTTGACGGTAGTTGGAAGATTTGTTTTTTGTCTCTTTTTTAAACAATTTAGCAGCAGAAGTTATCTTTCGAGCTATATGAAAAGCGTTAAGCGGCTTCCGATGCTTCGGCGTTCTGCAGTTTACGTGCTCTTAATCACAAGGCAGCTGCTGGCGCAGATTCGCATTGTGCTAATCGTGCATGGTATGAAGCCATTGTCGTGCGTAATAAGTATTCCGGTTTTCATTACTGTTGCATGTAGTGCCGTCGTCTTGGACAGACTGCATACAATATGCGCTGTACAAAAGAAAAAAAGAGCCAGATTATCAATTTGGTGGTCTTTTGGTGGTGGACCTAACTTGGAAACCTGTTAGCACGCCCAAGAGGCCTCATTACCTGTAACAAATTAAGTGACCATATCGATACAATCAGCCCATCTGCCTTCCGTTGAAGTTATGGCCAATCACCCATTCATTTAAAAGTATGAGAAAGACTTTTAAATGTGTATTAAGCAAAATAAATTACAATCTTAGGCATGATACTGTGAATATTCCAGTCACGTCTTCTGACAATATCCCTCTGCACGGGCATACTTAACTACCAGCCAAAAAAAAAATGTACAGACAGCCCAACTGGGTAACGTTTCAGCAATAAATATAGAGACCATTTGGGATAAGTACAAAAATGCATCATATATGAACTTGTCATAAAAGGGAACATACTGTTGCTGGCACGAGCAGCAGTTGTGACTGTTTAATTGTTCACCATACCATGCAATAAAACATTGTATAAAGGTGCTGATTTGTATTGACAAGCAGCCATTAGTCATAGTTAAACCGCATTAAGTATTGACTTAGATGGTTTGAGAAAATATATTAAGCTGCTTAATGAACACACAAAGAATATACACTTGTTATTTTTGCCTCATTGCTGCATCTACTTATTTGCAGCACACACCTGCAGCACCTTTGGCACTAATGACACAAAGGTCAAGGCCAGCCTGGCGACCATGCTTGCCAAGGAGTAGTGTAAATATTTAATCTGTTTCCATAATAGCATACGACATGAATTTAAGGAATTCATCTATTATATCGAGCAATAAAAACAGTGAATGCATTGCTGGTGCATTTGTTTTATTTTTCGCACTGCATGATTCAGCACTATATAAATTCTTTCTGTTTATGCAACATAATGAAAGTACAGCTGGTTCAGAAGCATTATTAATCTACTAACGGTAATGCATAAGTGCAGATGAAAAGGAACAGGTGCACATGCATAAATACATTCAAAACTTTTTGCTACCGCATGTAAACAAAAATGTAAACTAACTTGTAGATAGCCGCTATGGAGTTATGGCCTTATACACTCTTTGTAGACTTGTCTATAAGATGTCTTTGTATATAGAGTGCCTATAGATTAAAAAAAATTCATACTTGTTAACAAATGTTGCAGAATGTCATAGAAAAAAGTGTATCGGACTATAAAGTTCTGTTTTTGTAGACTGAAGTCTATAGAATGTCTATAGACTATCTATATACATTTGTATATAGACATTCCATAGACTTCAGTCTACAAAAGTAGAACTGTATATATAGTTCTACTTTTATAGACTGAAGTGTATAAAATGTCTACGGACAAATCTCAGCTGTAGACATTCTATAGACTTCAGTCTACAAAAGTAGAACTGTAAGCCTATACACTTGTCCATAGACAGTCTATAGACAGTCTATAGACTGAGACTTCTTATAGACTAGTCTATAAAAAGTGTATGGCCATAAGTCTCTAGACTGTCTATAGGCAGTGTATAGACAGTCTATAGACTCAGACTTTTTATAGACTAGTCTATAAAAAGTGTATGGCCATAAGTCTATAGACCGTCTATAGACTCAGACTTCTTATAGACTAGTCTATAAAAAGTGTATTGCCATAAGTCTATAGACAGTCTATAGACCATCTATAGACTCAGACTTTTTATAGACTAGTCTATAAAAAGTATGGCCATAAGTCTATAGACTGTCTATAGCCTGTGTATAGACAGTCTATAGACTCAGACTTTTTATAGACTGTCTATAGACTAGTCTAAAGAAATGTCTTTAGACAGTCTATAGACTCCGACTTTTTATAGACTAGTCTATAAAAAGTGCATGGCCATAATTCTATAGACTAGTCTAAAGAAATGTCTATAGACAGTCTATAGACTTCATAGACAAATGTCTATAGACTGTCTATGGACTTTCTATAAAAATTTTTGTAAGGGCAAGGGCTCAACGCTTGAAGGCGACCATAAAAATTCTGTTTAAAACTAATTTTAGTGGCATGAAGATCTGGGTGAGACGTTACACGATGCCAGATGGCCCGCGCCAGATGAACAAAGCCCACAGCAAAAGCTCTCTCGCCGTGAAACATTCTGTGCGATGTCTGTGATGTCAGGCACCGACTTGTCCAACTTTTTATCCTACTTTTTGCGCACTATTTTGCGTGCTTGAGATGCGGCTCTGATGCCCCATCTTTTTTGTCCTATATGTGGCTGTGCGGCTCCCGAAGCATCAGTTATACGTTATTTGCATTATTTTGTCGTTTCGTGGTATCTTCAGTGAGGCTCCACTCATACCGAGGATCCACCCCTCGCCATGCCTCATCAAAATAAAGTTTTCTCTCTCTCTCTCTTTCTCTCTCTCTGTCGGTATAATCTTCTTGCAGTAAGCTAAGTAAGTGGCTTGCTCGGCTTCTGTTTTTTCCTCAAATAAATTATGAATACACAGCGCCAGAAATCAGGTTACTTTTGAGGAGAGGAAAAGGAGGGGTCGGATGAAAAAATGTTTTGCTTCCGAAAGTAGGTTCGAAAAGCATAAATCTGGTTTTATAAGGCACTCAACTTACGAAAAAAAGATGCCGGCGACATCAACTTTGTGCAAAACTTCATTTGTCATGTTTAAAAAAAGATAGACGTATTCTCAGGGCCGCGTGCTCTGTACGCTTTCGCTTCCTGCACTCGACAGTAGGGAGCTTTTCGCCGCCGGCTCCCGCAGTGTGCGTCTCACGTTCAATTTTTAGAGCTCTTAGGCGCCCGTTACTGCGGCGAGCGTCGGCGGCGGCGGCGGCGTAACCGAGCGAACGAGCCAAACGAAGGATGAAAGAGCGAACGCGGAGTGCCGCGGAAGATGAAGACGCGAGGATGAAAGTGGAGAAAAGGCTGCAGCGGAACCATGAGCTGGAAAGCGGAGGATGGTATGGCGAAAACGTAAGAAGAAAAGCGTAGTGCGGCGAGGATGGCTACGAGATGGCGCCTGAATGGCGCGCGTCGTCTGGGAGGTCTGCCGCACCGGCGGCTGCTGCTGCGGCTCTCGCCCGCGCGTCAACCACGCACTGCCTCCCGCTACCTCCCTATTAGCGAGGTGGCCTCGCCGCACTTCGTTCCGTCTGCAACGCAGCGCACGAGAGAGATTGTCCGCGCCCGCCAATATATCGCGAAATTAAAACACGTACAGCACTGCGCTCAAATTTCGCGTTAAGGAGTATCGTGATCGTCGGTGAACTTTTTTTTATTGCAAGATATTTAATATATGTAGGTGTGTTTGAGCGGCACTGGCTACGCTGTTGCACATACAATGGATACATACTGAGAATTAAATAGCAAAGCGAGAACTGAACAAAAGAAATGAAACAAGAACGAGAAATTCAGAGTTGAAGTCAGGTGACATAAGTGCATTAATAACAGCTCACAAACAGAAATCTCATAAAACACAGAGGAATGTAAAGTGAGTTCTCATAAATGAAGGAAAAACAATTCACAAGGGAGGTCACATGAGGCACACAACAACGTAAAGTCGGCTCACATGAACGCACTAAATACGCAAAACGTCAAGACAAACAGCGAGGCAAATTTCAAGCCGGAAGTATTTTGTTCACAAGGTAGCAAGCCCTAAATGGTCAACTAGTGTTTCAAGACGCTCGTTCTGTCAAGCATTCTTTTCTTTCCGGCAACGACTTGCGGCACTCATTTGCGCTTATGGTGCTGCTCGTTACTCATTAAGCTTTTAACACTTGCGCGACGTTTTCGCCCGTGCCTGGGCGCAGCTACGCGCGATGTTTTTGAGGAGTAAGTGGGTCAACCATTCCGAAGGCCATGAACTTGTAGGAGTGTGGCAATCCAAGAGGTTGTGCACGATGAAAAGCTTGAAGCGCAATAATTAATTGATTGATTAGTTTGATGATACCTGAAACGTGAGCGTCTTTCGTTGTCGTTTCGTTTTCACATTTGACTGTCTGATAAATATACGGAAATGACGCGAAGAGACGAGCGAATGAGAACACACGTACGCACGCACATACGCACACGCGCACACACACATGCACGCAACGACGAGCACTTAGCGCCCGCGCGTTTTAATCGATTATCAGTGTTTGGCGCGATATGACATTATGTACGAGGTGCACATAAGTGTTTAGCCAAAGAAAGCTTTTGCAATTGTAGAAGACAAAGGGATGCACATAATAAGCATTAGTCAACAACGTATAAACACTTGGTTCTGTATTGGTTGTGTAAACACAGCCAATACAGAACTGATGAGCAAGAACAAGATATGGATATTTAAAATGCGCATACGTGAATAAATAAACTAGATTATTGTTGCGTATTTAGACGGTAGTCACTGGTTATGGCACCCGCTTAGGCACGCACCACAAGTATGGTATATGGTATGGTATTCCTTATGCGATGGCGCACACCCACTGTGGGGGATTGGCCAAGGTTTGGGTGAAATTAGGTAATCTTTATTAAATACTAAAATTGGTAAGCTAACTGGAGGACGCGAACAAAAATAAAATGTTTAAGAGTTCAAGACAATCTCTTCGTAGCAACTATAAATTCCTGCACGCTTGAGCAAATATCGGTAGAATATCGTATCGGTAGAATAGCGGTAGAATATGAAAAAATTATCTATAGTTTCATCTTCTCCACAGACTGGGCACAGAGGGGAGGGCACCAGACCAGCCCTGTGATGATAGAAGTTTAATTTTGGTATTCGACAACGTAATCGGGTAAAGATTACTTCAGTTTTTCTGGTGTGAAAGGAATTATTGGAATGCATCATGCAACCGCACAAAAACAAGGGACAAAGAAGGAACACACAAGACAGGCGCGGAACTTCAACTAAGGTTTACTCCGGGAAGTCCCACATTTATACAAGTAACATAATCACACTTGCTAATCATCAGACAGCCATCACTCTAAGTTGGCATGCGGGCGTGAGTGCCACAAATTTGCTTGTAAATATTTGAACTCTTTATCGCTCAATGACACTGAAGAGCTGCTTACGCAGCTGCCAGATTGCATTTTTATACAATAAGCTTCATAGATTTCTCGGCTCAGTTGTGACGCAAGCATCTTCAAGACTTTAGTGTCGCGGAACCTAGGCGTGCAATTACGACAGTGGCGACAATGGTCAGCCACTTTGCCAGCCCCCGCCAATCCTTCTACACCTGCGCGGTGCTCCTGCAGTCTGACGTTTAGGCACCGTCCCGTCTGCCCTATGTAGCTATTGCCACAAGAGAGAGGTATCTGGTACACTACCCTTATTCTGCATGGGACGAACCTCTCGACGTGTGTTCCTTCTTTGTCCCTTGTTTTTGTGCGGTTACATGATGCATTCCAATAACGACCACCAACTAGCCCGCTTATCCCTGTTAAATGTGAAAGGAATTTTTGGGCCAAGAGAATAGGAGGTGTCGATATTCTGAAAAATTAGCTACAGCTGGGTTCAAGAAGTCTTGAATGATTGTATATCTTCTGAATCTAGCAGTCGTTAGGTAAGCTATTGTAGGAAGTAAGGGTAATACAGGGCCACTGAGGGCCGCTCTCGCGAGACTGTCAGCCATTTCGTTCATGACTAATCCTTTATGTCCAGGCACCCAAAGCAATCTAATTAAATTTACTTGGGTAGGCACTAGAAAATGAAATGTACGTAAAAGGTTAGTGACACCATTTGCTGTGAGCGAGGGACATAAGGATAAAGAATCTGTTATTATTACTACCGCCGATATTGACGAATTTAGTTTGCGTAAAGCAACAACTACAGCTATATATTAAGCCAAAAATACGGAAAAGAAGTCCGGAATCCTGATTGCAAATGACCAGTCTAGAGCGGGAGAGAAAATGCCAATTCCAGATTTTTCTTCACACTGTGAGGCGTCTGTCGCAGTGACCGTACTTATAGATAAACTCAATAAATGGTCCTATATTAAGACGTTTAATATATTATAAGAGAGAAGTTTTGCATTATTTGGGTAGATGTGATCAAATATAATTTGTAGGTTTTTTTGCACATCACAAATAGTCGGTACCACCCAGAGACGTACATTTAAGGGATTGATCAATGTTTGTACGAAGACCACCTGTGGTGTATGAAAACGATGCCAGTGTACTCCGAAGAATAGTGCAGGCTGGGAAATGAATATGTATTCCAATCTTGTAATAGGGGATTCATACAATCTTAAGAATGTTTGCACCGTCAGTAAACGAAATCTACACAATATTGAGGGAAACCTGACTGCACAGTCTTCAGAGCAGCTCGAGCGTTCTGTCAGACCAACATCGTTGTCCTCTTCATTGCTCCTCTAGGACCATCGTGGTGGTCGCAAGTAAAGCGGTGGCAGTACAGACAAATAATTAAACGTGGGCAATGAAACAAGAAACAGGATCGTTGTCGCCACCGATTACCTCACTCGATACTGCGAAACACAAGCCGTTCAGCGAGCTACTGCTTCAGATGTTGCTAACTTCTTTATCAAAAATGTCGTCCTTCGACATGGTGCTCCCGCTGTCGTCATCACAGACCGTGGTACGGCCTTCACTGCCCAGTTGGTCCGAGATATTCCGCAGCTGAGCGGAACAACGCACCGTACGGCAACTGCGTATCACCCGCAGACTAACGGTTTAACTGAGCGTCTCAACAAAACGATTGCGGATATGCTTTCCATGTATGTTGCCACGGATCATAAAAATTGGGACGAACTGCTCCCGTATGTGACATTCGCCTACAACACTGCCCTACAAGAAACCACCGGGTTTCCTCCTTTTCGTCTGGTTTACGGACGCAACGTCACCACTATGCTCGACGTGATGCTCCTACCAACTTCGTCTCAACGTACCGCGCCAGATACAGACGCCTTTGTTCAGCGTGCCGAAGCAGCGCGGCACCTTGCGCGGCAACGAATTCTATCCCGACAAAGTCAAGATGCTCGTCGATATAACAGATGCCATCGAGACGTCACATACAACCCGGGAGATCTTGTATGGGTTTGGACCCCTATACGTCAACGAGGCCGGTCAGAAAAATTATTGCGCCGATACTTTGGACCCTACATAGTTTTGCGTCGTCTAAGTCCTGTCAACTACGAAGTTATTCCAGCCGACACTTCGCACCACTCCCGTAGACCACGTTCCTCTGACATTGTTCACGTTACCAGGATGAAGCCCTACCATTCGCGCTGACTCTCCTCCACACGCTTTGTGATGCGGCCCCTGTCGTCACGTCCGTTGCCTTTCTCATTTCTTCTATTTTTTCCTTGTGGCATTTAACATCTCCCCAACTTTATTTATTTCTTTATCTAATTTTTTTTTGGAGGGAGGGGTAATGGCACGCACTAGTTACGCTGGAAGTCGAGGAGGAAGAAGTGTGTGCGTGGTAGCTGCTGCAAAAACGAGCTGCAAACGGACATTCGCTTAGGACTGACTTACTGGCTTTTCCTCTCGTGACAATATTTATTTATTTGATTCTACGTGTCGCACCCACCATTTGACTATGACACACGCCGTAGTGGAAGATTCCGGGCTAATTTAGCCCACCAGGGAATCTTTAACGTGCCCCCACTGTACGGGACACGGGCGTTTTTGCATTTCGCCTCCGTCGAAATGCGGCCACCGCGGCTGGGATTTGAACCTGCGGCCTCGTGCTTAGTAGCGCCACACCGTAGCCGCTAAAATACGGCGGCGGGCGAAAAAATTACCGGGCCTTCCAGCCACTGAACATGGTCGAACAGCGAAGCTGTGTTAATTATACACCGAGTGTTACACCATGCTAGTCAAACTTCGCAAACAGTCTATGTTGTAAATATTTTGTTTCAACATTCTTTCACCTCATTTTCGCTTTTGCGTTAGGCAGCTTCTTCCTCAGGAATACGCACTACCCGTGGTCTTTCCATAGTTGTAATTGGTATAGAACGTTCGGAACCACTGATCCGAAGCTCCGTATATAGGGCGCAAGGTCCACCACTGGAGATGCGGGCACTGCAATCGTTTTGATGATTGGTTGGATAGGTTTGATGATTGACATGGTTGCCGGCACTTCTTGCGCCAGCAAGAACTGCCGCAGCCACGCGCTCCAAGTATAGCGTTTAAATCGCTGGTCACTGTTCGTTAGCCGCAAACCGCCAGCATAACATTTGTTTCTTTGGCGGCAGGGTTGAATCAATCGGAGATAAATCTGATGCCGATCTAGCTCGATCGTCGAAAAGGCACCGTGTGACAACCGCATGAGATTCGTGTATAAGATAGAATTATCGCAAAGGGAAAGGGGTCACTTAACCCCTTTCCTCCTGTTGAGCTCTTCTTTTCCTTTACCGCTAGGTTACGTGGCCCCTTTCTTTAGCGAAGTCCGACAACGATGACACAGACTCCGCATGAACAGATTCGCTGTAAAATAGAAAATATGTATCAATGGTTAGAAACAATTCCACTGTCCATTAAGAAGTTTATTAAAGCTTTCAGAGCTCTAGGTTGTGCTTGTCGATGATTCGACGGGCCACTCGCTTTTTTCTGCAGTAAAATGAGAATTCTTTAAATGTTTTTAGAGCGATGTCTCTTTTGAGAACCGTCGTGGACTTTGCTGACAGTGTTTTGCTGAACTCCCAATATGCCTTTTTTTCATTTGTTGTTTACTCTGTGTACTGAATGCAGCCAACATAACGCTTAAGTCGACAACACTGAACACTGTAGCATAGGATAGCGCACACAAAGAGTCGGCTTATATAGCCATCTGTACCAACACTATGGTAGTGCAGGTTACCGGCTATGTTCTTTAAAAAATTACACAACGAAATAATAAATGGTACCTAGACATCCTAGATGCAATAAATGTGCGCCTTCAAGAGCGAAATTGATTTATTGAAGCGAGCCTTTCTTTCCCATCTTCACCGGGCCGGATTCCGTGCATTTACTTCGACGGTTTCTAGCCGAGTACAGCGGGCTGATTTAAGATGCTGCTGAATATAACACGCTATCTCAGTAAGTGGTCGGTGTGCTAATCAGGCAGGCGCGTCTTGCGCTCAGTGATAACTTTAAGTCGTTAGTGGGTGAAATGCGGTCCCCAAGAAAAGGATAAATAAGTGCATGTGTCAATGCCCCCTCCTAAAAGTATCGTCTCCATGCAAAGACGAGCGCAAGAAACTAAAGCCCACACAGTGAAGAGAAATAACAAGCGAACAAAGAAACAACGTCCCGGAGTTCGCGTTTGAAGAAAGGCTTAAGGCCCACAACATGGGCCATTTCAGGTCGTGAGCGGTGACGCTGAGATTGCGAAACGCCGTTTGGCGCGACCTCATAGTCCACTGTGCCAATACGTCGAATGGTTTTGTATAGGGTCCGAAATAACGTCGTAAAAGCTTTTCGCTAAGTCTTCGTCGGCGTATTGGAGTCTAAACTCAAACGCGGTCGCCAGGCTAGAATTCGATGCAGCGTCGTCGAAGATTGTGGCGTCGGCCCTCGGTCCTCTGTTGGTTGATCCGCAGGCAGGTGAACTGTCTGGCTTCTTCGGCGCGCGGGAGATAAGCGGCGATGTCGGTAGCGTCCTCGGGTTTCGGGCTTGGTCCGCGGCTTTGCGGGGGCGTTCGGTACATGAATGCACAAGCAGCTCCGCCAGATGTCACGTTCTAGTAACCGTGAAGAACACAGTAGGAAAACTGTGAATGGCGCGACTAAGTTTTATTAAGCGAACTTGTGCCCACAGTAGCAAGTGACAATGAAACCACAACGAAAGCGGCGAACACAGTCGGCGTTCGTCGGAAATCTAATCTGCCGGTCGAGCGCGTCAGCTTTTATGCATGAGTCATCGATGTTTCCAGAATAATTGCTGGTTCCGCGTGTCTTGCAGAAATTGCAGCACAATCCGCGTCGTGCATACAGTCAGATTACACAAGCATCGGTGACAACAGACAACGCATATAACCATCGATAACATTCCGGTAAGTTCCAATCGTGCAGGCGCGTCCTGCGCTGAGCGATAACTGCTCAGCGTTGTTTGTGGGTGAAATGCAGTCCCCCAGAAAAGGATAAATAGGTACAGGTGTGAATATATATATCCGAAAATATATGCGACGAGGAACGAGGAAACAACGACCTACGCCAAGCCGCGTGGAACAAGCAAAGAAAGCTTTGCTAACGAATAAATAAAAGTATAGGCAGATTTCACGCGCTATGAGAATTCTGAGAATTCGCTGTGAGAATGTTGTGCGAAGCATATTGCTGGTATCTGGCTATTGAGCATCGTCTAGGATTATGCAGAGTGTGTTAGCAGGGGGGGGGGGGGCGTTTCTGTAAGACGAACAGCTATACGTGTTTGGCGCGAGCGCGTATGTAACGACAGCAGCAAGACGATGGTGCCGATGATCCTATGACACCAACGGCATGATTTCTAGTCCGGCCATTCGACGCAAGCTTACGACATGCTGACTGTTGCGTTCGACATACGTACTGGATGAAGTTAAGCGAGAAAAAACATGGATTGTGACTTTATAAGCGGCAACGTGTTATACAATCGCATTATACCTATGGCTATGTCATGGGGTTTATGTTAAAACGACTATGACATTTGCACTGCGGCAATGAAACGTTTATACTTGTGCGACGTCGGCCGATCATGAAGGCGGTACAGCGTTGCACAGTTTCTACGTAGCCTTAGCTGCTATCAGGAGAGTACTTAGGAAGGTGGACCTATCGTTCCGTCTAGCATGACGTCTCAAAGCGCTCTACGAGGGCAAGAACATGAAAAACTGGCACATTGCGCACGCTCCAAATGTCTCAAAAAGCTAGTCGGCTTTGGCACATGAGGAGTGTGCGCGCGATCATGGCTTATAGTAGTTAGAGCATTGAACTGCTGTGCTTGAAGGCAGACGTCCAATTCCACTGTTGGTCATACATTTCTTTTATACATGTCCGATGTGTGGCAAGAAGGAAATCTCGACCTCCCGAAAAGTGCCCGTAATGAGGCAAACAAGTTTTCGCATTAAAAAAAAAGTATCAATCGCAGCTGTCACAAGTGGAAGCAGGAAGTATAGAAAAGGACCGGCTAGAAATAATTAATGCGATACGGTGGACAACTGGTTAAAATTCATGATCACTCATTCATCATCATCATCATCATCATCATCATCATCATCATCATCATCATCCTAGTTACACCCACTGCAGGGCAAAGGCCTCTCCCATACTTCTCCAACAACCCAGGTCATGTATTAATTGTGGCCATGTCGTCCCTGCAAACTTCTTAATCTCATCCGCCCACCTAACTTTTTGCCGCCCCCGTGCTACGCTTCCCTCCACTTGGAATCTAGTCCGTAACCCTTAATGACCATCGGTTATCTTCGCTCCTCATTACATGTCCTGCCCATGCCCCCCATTTCTTTTTCTTGATTTCAACTAAGATGTCATTAACGCGCGTTTGTTCCCTCACCCAATCTTCTATTTTCTTATCCCTTAACGTTACACCTATCATTCTTCTTTCCATAGCCCGTTGCGTCGTCCTCAATTTGAGTAGAACCCTTTTCGTAAGCCTCCATGTTTCTGCCCCATAGGTGAGTACTGGTAACACACAGCTATTATACACTTTTCTCTTGAGGGATAATGGCAACCTGCTGTTCATGATCTGAGAATGCCTGCCAAACGCACCCCAGCCCATTCTTATTCTTCTGATTATTTCCGTCTCATGATCCGGATCCGCCGTCACTACCTGCCCTAAGTAGATGTATTCCCTTACCACTTCCAGTGCCTCGCTACCTATTGTAGATTGCTGTTCCCTTCCGAGACTGTTAAACATTACTTTAGTTTTCTGCAGATTAATTTTTAGACCCACTCTTCAGCTTCGCCTCTCCAGGTCAGTGAGCATGCATTGCAATTGGTCCCCTGAGTTACTAAGCAAGGCAATATCATCAGCGAATCGCAAGTTACTAAGGTATTCTCCATTAACTTTTATCCCCAATTCCTCCCAATCCAGGTCTCTGAATGCCTCCTGTAAACACGCTGTGAATAGCATTGGAGAAATCGTATCTCCCTGCCTGACGCCTTTCATTATTGCGATTTTGTTGCTTTCTTTATGGAGGGCTACGGTGGCTGTGGAGCCGCTATAGATATCTTTCAGTATTTTTACATACGGCTCGTCTACACCTTGCTTCCGTAATGCCTCCATGACTGCTGAGGCTTCGACAGAATCAAACGCTTTCTCGTAATCAATGAAAGCTATATATAAGGGTTGGTTATATTCCGCACATTTCTCTATCACCTGATTGATAGTGTGAATATGGTCTACTGTTGAGTAGCCTTTACGGAATCCTGCCTGGTCCTTTGCTTGACAGAAGTCTAAGGTGTTCCTGATTCTATTTGCAATTACCTTAGTAAATAGTTTGTAGGCAACTGACAGTAAGCTGATCGGTCTATAATTTTTCAATTCTTTGGCGTCCCCTTTCTTATGGATTAGGATTATGTTAGCGTTCTTCCAAGATTCCGGTACGCTCGAGGTCATGAGGCATTGCGTATCCAGGGTGGCCAGTTTCTCTAGAACAATCTGTCCACCACCCTTCAACAAATCTGCTGTTACCTGATCCTCCCAAGCTGCCTTCCCCCTTTGCATATCTCCCAACGCTTTCTTTACTTCTTCCGGCGTTACCTGTGGGATTTCGAATTCCTCTAGACTATTCTCTCTTCCATTATCGTCGTGGGTGCCACTGGTACTGTACAAATCTCTATAGAACTCCTCAGCCACTTCAACTATCTCATCCATATTAGTAATAATATTGCCGGCTTTGTCTCTTAACGCATACATCTGATTCTTGCCAATTCCTAGTTTCTTCTTCACTGCTTTTAGGCTTCCTCCATTCCTGAGAGCATGTTCAATTGTATCCATATTATACTTCCTTATGTCAGCTGTTTTACGCTTGTTGATTAACGTCGAAAGTTCTGCCAGTTCTATTCTAGCTGTAGGGTTAGAGGCTTTCATACATTGATGTTTCTGATCAGATCTTTCGTCTCTTGCGATAGTTTACTGGTATCCTGGCTAACGGAGTTACCACCGACTTCCATTGCACACTCCTTAATGATGCCCACAAGATTGTCGTTCATTGCTTCAACACTAAGGTCCTCTTCCTGAGTTAAAGCCGAATACCTGTTCTGTAGCTTGATCTGGAATTCCTCTATTTTCCCTCTTACCGCGAACTCATTGATCGGCTTCTTATGTACCCGTTTCTTCCGTTCCCTCCTAAGGTGTAGGCTAATTCGAGTTCTTATCATCCTGTGGTCAATGCAGCGCACCTTGCCGAGCACGTCCACATCTTGTATGAGGCCTGGGTTAGTGCAGAGTATGAAGTCGATTTCATTTCTAGTCTCGTCGTTCGGGCTCCTCCACGTCCACTTTCGGCTATCCCGCTTGCGGAAGAAGGTATTCATTATCCGCTTATTATTCTGTTCCGCAAGCTCTACTAATAACTCTCCTCTGCTATTCCTAGTGCCTATGTCATATTCCCCCACTGCCTTGTCTCCAGCCTGCATTTGCTTGCTTTGGCATTAAACTCGCCCATTAGTATAGTGTATTTTGTTTTCACTCTACCCATCGCCGATTCCACGTCTTATGACGTGGAATCGGCGATGGGTATGTGCATTATGGGTATGGGCATTATGACCTGGTCATTATGACTGGATGTAGGGGCGCAGACCTATACAACCTTCATTTTGCACCCCATATATAAGTTTCACAACAAGACCTGCCACCCTCTCGTTAATGCTATAGAATTCCTGTATGTTACCAGCTATATTCTGATTAATCAGGAATCCGACTCCTAGTTCTCGTTTCCCCGCTGAGCCCCGGTAGCACAGGACGGGCCCCCTTTTTAGCACTGTATATATGCTTCTTTTGGCCTCCTAACTTCACTGAGCCCTATTATATCCTATTTGCTGCCCTCTAATTCCTCCATTAGCACTGCTAGGCTCGCCTCACTAGATAACGTTCTAGCGTTAAACGTTGCCAGGTTCATATTCCAATGGCGGCCTGTCACTCATTACGACCGTATGATGACCGAAAATCATTGTACCTGCTTGTAGTCACACTGTAATTGTAATGCATGCAATGTCCATAGTCGAATTTTCACGTCCATATACCCCTGCAACGAAAACGAAACCGCGATGTATACGGAAGCGATTAGTGTTCCCAATGACGGAGGAAGCAGTCTTGACCATGTGGGCGCATTGCTTGCTTCGATGACAAATATCCACTTATTTTAAAAGGCAGCCGAAATGAGCCTGCGTTTGCATGCCAGGTAATATGCCCTAACAAGAAATCGCATAACCAACCAAGAGGCTTACGTTATTAAAGGGGGCGCGAACGGACGCCCGCAAGTGAAAAGCACGCTATTTGCCGAGATTGTAGCCAGGAGAAGCACAGAGAGAGAAAGCGATATATATATATATATATATATATATATATATATATATATATATATATATATATATATATATATATATATATATATATATATATATATATATATATATATATATATATCAAACAAAACACCCGCGTTCGAATTGTCGGCACTCCCCCGTAGAATTTAACATTGGTTCGAAGAATTACAGGAGCGCCGCACAGGGTCGCACTGCGGGCATTACGGGAAGGGAAAGGAAAAAGCTCTTCCTTGTAACGACCGGGTGGGGACTTCGATCAGCGGCGGCTAATATGTGCGCTGCTGGGAAGCCAGGAAATTGCGAAACTGGAGAATCAGGAAATGCGCGGAATGCTTCGAGGGCGTCTGCTGCAGCCCCTATATGCACCTGGCGGACATCTCGGGAAGAAATAGCCGATCTAGGGATATAGGTCAACGAGAGGACAAGTCCAGTTCCGCGGGTTTTGTGAAAGCGTTGTGTCCATTCGGTGCTACATTTTTTTTCCTTGGGTGCCTTAAGTCTTTACCGTTATAGTCGACTCGCGTTTCCGCTTTCATCTCCGATAGTGCTAAACCAACAGACTTTAGTGTCCAATTTAAGGAGATAACACACACACACGCAGGCACGCACACGCACACACAAGCACACACACACACACACACACACACACACACACACAAACACACACACACAAACACACACACACACACACACACACACACACACACACACGCACACACACACACACACACACACACACACACACACACACACACACACACACACACACACACACACACACACACACACACACACACACATGCTCAGTTTGGTGCGTTAGCTAAAATAAAAGAGTCGCAGTTTCACCCGAAAGGCAAAACGTTGACTGCGACAGCAAGTTAGTGGACAGCTATACGAAGTAAGAAAAGTAGTTTTATCGGCCGTATAAACTTGTAAACGTAAGCGTGCTATACTCGCGAACAACTTTCTGTGGCTATGAAGGAAAAGCTGTGGGCGCGTGGCTGCTGCACATGTGTTACCACGCCAAGTAGTCCGGCAGCGTTTGCCAGTGCATTTGGTTGCTCGGAACAAACGCTGAATTGACGCAGCTTCCCCAGATGCGGAAGGGAAAAGCTACAAAATAAGTAAACCTTGCCACTCAGTGGCGTATTTTGTCTTATTTAACTGCTGCTAATAAGGTGTTTACGTTTTGTCTTCCCGAGACTACGCCGACGTGAATTAAAACGCGGGACTCTTTTCAGAAGCGCTCTCACTTGTGCGCGCTTTGCCTCCGTAGCTTTCCCCTCATAGCTACAGAAAGTTGTCTGCAAGTATAATTAAATTAACAAGCGTGGTGTCACGAGCGCACAAGCCAACATGAACACATCTCACTCGATGACCGCGGAAACTCGCTGTCAAAACGCTGCAGGGAGGAAACGTGGCAGTAGCAGCGAGCGAATTGACCTTGGTGCAGCCGCTCGCGTCAACGCAAACTACGCCTTGAAAACACAGCGCAGCGCGGACTCTGTACACGGCCACATATATATAATTGCTAGCAAGTACTGCGGGGCGGCACGTTTCTCGAGACGCTCAACGTTTCTGCGCAGGTGCGAGTAACAGCGGGTGTGAGAGAGAAAATATTGGGTACTCTGCCTAAGCACTATACGGTGGAGAAGTTTCTTTGCGCATGTTGCACGCGTTTGTTCATAGGAATTGCAGAGTGTGGTCGAGTTTGTTTACGCTGGGGCGCTGGCTGCCGGCGCGGTGAAAGAGGTGAACCAACGCGCACTGAAACCCCATTTCGTGATCGCTGTGTCTAAACGTACGTCGGACAGACTTTCTACCACGTGCGGCGCTGATGCTGAGTCAGTCATGCTGGATTTTAACTTTGTCGCGCCTGGCACTCTACCTTAAAAAAAATAATAAGAAGAAGAATTACTGATTTTCCCGGGGGAGCAATGGGGTAGAGGCCGGTCCTGCTCTCCTGGACTTTTCGTGAGCGTTATTGACTGGTCCCCTTCCATTGAAATAAACGCACAGCGTCTTAGGAACCACGGTTGAACGCAATTGTCTGATATCACGTCGTGAGGATTATTGGCTTTGCGTCTCCTCCACGTTGGGTTAGGTTAGCTCAGGTTTACGTTGGGTTTACGTTAACTTCGGTTACGTTATCTCATCGAAAAAGGCGTTAGGGTGGCGCGGCGTATTCTCACAACGGTTGCGTCGTGAGTAATACTGTCTTTCTGTCTCGGCCTTGCTAGGGCAGGTTAACGTTAGGTTAGGTTAGCGTAAAACACGTGACGGGGCGCGACGTATTCTCATACCTGTTGCAAGGCCGTCAAGCGTCACCGGTGCCCTTTCGCGCACTCGCGTTGAACCGCGGTTACTAAGGCGCTCTGCCTTCTAGATTTTCAATATATGCGGACCAGCCTATTCCACGGTCCCTATTGCTCCCACGGAAACATTTGCGACGTTATCACCTGTTTCAACGCGCCGGCAGCCAACATCCGAGCGTAAACAAACTCGACCCCACTCCGAAATGCCGGCACGCCTAGGGGCAAACTCATACAACGCGCGCTAAGAAACTTCTCCTGCGTAGTGCCTAGGCAGAGCCAGATGTTCAAGGAGAAAAAGCCAAGAGCGCCGCCATTTTCTCTCTCACACCCGCCCTTAATCAAGCATGAGCGCAAACGTCCGGCGCCTCCGCAAGTGCCACGTTCCGCTGCACTTACTTACTTACGTTCCGCCTGCACTGCCCGAAGGCAGTGCAGGCGGAACTTCAAGTGGCCATGCATCACTACTCGCACATCACTTATGCACAACAGTTTGGCAGAGTTAGGATTGCTTGCTGTTCGCCATCACGCGTGCGTGTACGATCTACTTAAGTGCTCATCATTTGGATCGATGCAAGTGAGTGCCTTCACCGTCCCGCATCTTGCCTGCACTGTGTGTGGACTCTAATTTAACTGCGGCAGAGACTCTAGAGTGAGTGAGTGAGTGAGTGAGTGAGTGAGTGAGTGAGTGAGTGAGTGAGTGAGTGAGTGAGTGAGTGAGTGAGTGAGTGAGCGAGCGAGCGAGCGAGTGAGTGAGTGAGTGAGTGAGTGAGTGAGTGAGTGAGTGAGCGAGCGAGCGAGCGAGTGAGTGAGTGAGTGAGTGAGTGAGTGAGTGAGTGAGTGAGTGAGTGAGTGAGTGAGTGAGTGAGTGAGTGAGTGAGTGAGTGAGTGAGTGAGTGAGTGAAAACTTTATTGAGCTCTAATTGTGTTCTTCTGCGGCTGGGGTGGATTCTTCACTCTAGAAAAGCTCTCCGCGGCTGAGGTAATTGCTGTTTACCGGTGCAACAGAATGCTGGACAATGCTCGTCTCGTTACTCAGTCGGTAATTGCGGCGTTCATGGGCACATCTTGCTCTGTTGAGATAAAAGTCTGGCCGCTAATCTTTTGAGTGCACCCGCTTGCCTCTCATCCATTACAATGTCACAATTGTTAACGCTATAGTCATAGCAAAATCCTCATCATCAGCCTGGCTACCCGCACTGCAGGGCAAAGGTCTCTCCCCTACTTCTCCAACTACCCTGACCACGTGCTAATTGTGGCCATGTTGTCCTTGAAAACTTCTTAATCTCATCCGCCCACCTAAATTTCTGCCGCACCCTGCTACGCTTCCCTCCATTTGGAATCCAGTTAGTAACACTTAATGGATGGATGGATGGATGGATGGATTAAAAATTTTATTAGGGTTCTTTAGGGCGGGCCCTAGCGCGCAGCGGGCCGCTCCCACGTCGGGAGAGAGAGGCCGAGCCTCTCAGCCGCGTCGCGGGCGCGTTGGACAGCCCAAAACTGTTCTTCGAGGTTCGGGCTGTGTATGATAGCATCCCAGCATGAAGAAGTGTTACTTTCATCGCCGCGTAACATGGGACATCGCCAGAGTATGTCAGGTAAGTTCGTTAAGTCATTGCATAGTGCACATGCATTTGTCGTCCGAATTTCGGGGTACATCTTGTGAAGTAGGGGGTTTGGGTATGCCCCCGTCTGTAGAAGCCTTAGTGTCAAAGCCTGAGGTCTATTGAATTTGCAATGTGGGAGGGGGTAGATCCTCCGAGCCAAGTAAGAGTGCTTAGTAATTTCGGTGTACGAGGAAGGAGAGTCCCGATTGTCAGTACCCCCAGCGTCACGCTGCCCGGCAGCTACGCGTTTGATGATCCCTAGCGCAGTTCCGAGTGCCGACTCATTGAGGTTGGACGGGGCACCCTCGATCTGTCCCATGTGGGTTGGAAACCAGATCAATGTGTGTGGCTTGATCTCTTTGCTTCCTAATATGCCTAGGGCCAGCTCGGATATGGTTTCTTTGGCAAATGTCCTAACAGCTGATATCGAGTCACTGTAGATTGATGTCCTCTTCCATCGGTTATCTTCCCTGCTCATTACATGTCCTGCCCACGCTCATTTCTTTACTCTTAATTTCAACTAAGATGTCCCTAACTCGCGTTTGTTCCCTCACCCAATCTGCTATTTTCTTATCCCTTAACTTTACACCCATCATTAATCTTTCCATAGCTCGTTGCGGCGTCCTCAATTTAAGTAGAACCCTTTTCGTAAGCCTCCAGGTTTCTGACGCATAGGTGAGTATTGGTAAGACAACAGCTGTTATACACTTTTCTTTTCAGGGACAATGGCAACCTGCTGCTAATGATCTGAGAAGGCCTGCCAAACGCACCCCAGCCCATTCTCATTCTTCTGATTATTTCAGTCTCATGATCCGGATCCGCGGTCACTACCTGCCCTAAGTAGATGTATGCCCTTACTGCTTCCAGTGCCTCGCTACCTATCGTAAACTGCTGTTCTCTTCTGAGACTGTTAAACATTACTATAGTTTTCTGCAGATTAATTTTTAGATCCATCCTTCTGCTTTGCCTCTCCAGGTCAGTGATCATGAATTGCAATTGGTCCCCTGAGTTACTAAGCAAGGCAACATCATCAGCTAATCGCAACTTACTAAGGTATTCTCCATTAACTATTATCCCCAATTCTTTCCTATCTAGGTCTCTGAATACCTCCTGTGAACACGCTGTGAATAGCATTGGAGAGATCGTATCTCCCTGCCTGATGCCCTTCTTTATTGGGATTTTGTTGCTTTCTTTATGGAAGGCTACGGTGGCTGTGGAGCCGCTACAGATATCTTTCAGTGTACTTACATACGGCTCGTCTACACCCTGATTCCGTAATGCCTGCATGACTGCATGACTGCTGAGGCTTCGACTGAATCAAACGCTTTCTCGTAATCAATGAAAGCTATATATAAGGGTTGGTTATATTCTGCACACTTCTCTATCAGCTGATTGATAGTGTGAATATGGTCATAGCATAGGTGGTTGTAAATCTAGCCTTCGTTGTTGCGCCTGCGGCGAGAGCCATTCCTTTAGTGACTGCTCGGCTCAATCGGACTCGTGCTGCCTTTGCGGTGGAGACCACAAGACTGTTTGCTCAAACTGCCCTGCTAGAACCAAAGAAGCCCAAATTGTGTAAATTATTGACAAAAGGCATTGCTCAAACCGAGAGACCAGTGCGGCGGTAAAGGAAAGAACCCATGAACCCATGAGCGTAAAAGCATGACACTAGGCTATGGTTGATGGAAGCCTATAAGAGATAATCGCACTTCCTATTGAAAAGCCTATGGCTAGAATTATGGAGCGGATTATAGAAAGCGTCAGGGGATGCGTTAATGGACTTGCATCCTCACAGTTAGCCCAATTATTACCGATTGCTTCTAGTCAGCCAATGACCTCTGACATGAGTGCTAGTTCACCTCACTTTGAGGAAGGTAGGAAAATAGCGACGACATCTCATATAAAGCAAGTCAGGCCTGTTCAAGGTTCCTCAAGCAAGGTCAAAACAAGCCCAGACAACTCCGATAATCAGGATACTTCAAACATAAAAATTGACGTGAGGGCGCAGTGAAGTAGGTGTTCTGTCCTGGAGGCTACCCCTTCACGCTCAATATTTAAATCTAAGAAAACCCTCTCTGAAGCCAATCTGCAACGTAATATTTTCGAAAAGACTGTTGCCTCTGCAGTGCTCTCATCACCGGAAGGCGTATTGCGGTGCTGCATATCATTATTAGCTGCTTCTACTGATTTAAACGTTCTGTTTTCTCAAAGTTCTCCAGATGTAATTTTACTGCAAGAAACATGATTATCCTTTTAAAAATGATATTGCTTGCTTAATTTTAGGTCCTTTCGCCTAGATCACCCGTCTAGAGGGGGGGGGGCTTGTTAATTATGGTCTGAAGCAAGTACTGCCACAGGGCAAATATATCATTCCAGCTGATGTCTCTAGAATGTGAACATCAAGCGGTAGAAATTATTTTCCCTGTTAGTAGGACTTTCTCGTTGGTTAATACTTACTTTCCTACGATTGTGCGGGATACATGCCCACTAGATTCAGTTCTGGTAAAATGCGGTAAAAAGATAGTATAGGCTGGAGATTTCAACTCCCATCATGTATCGTGGAGATCTAGATCAGACCAGCGTGGAAAGCATCTATGGGACTGAGCACAAGTAATATATTTTTGTGTCAGAATTCTGGTTCAGTTACATTCATTCGCGGAAAATTTAGATCTGAGCTGTATCTTTCATTTTCGGGTCCAGGTCTTTCCATATCTTCAGAATTCTAGTGAAAGGCACGCAAAGATACCGCTTCTATAAAGTCATGGCATGACAGTTGCTCGCGGGACTACAAGCGACGTAAGGTTGCATGGAAACAATTCATGTATAATCAGCCTCCGAAAAGCTGGAACAACTATATATTTATGGTTGGAACATTTAAAAGACGGTATCTCAGGCAAAAGATGATTACAATGTCTGTCATTTTGAATTTCTTTGAAAGTGAAATAATAAGCATGTATTGTTTCGGTTTTTGAGATACCGAAAAATGATTCCGCGTCTCTTGAACTTGGAGTCACTAGTCTTAACTACCAGTAATAAAGTTTACTCTCTAGATGCAACTTCCAGGAGGTAGGAGACCCGATTCGTGACCTGTCTTCCCTCAGGACACGGTGCATTAGAAGGTTTCGAAGGGACTTCTTTGTCAGAATTGTCCCAAGTTTCATGTTTACCAGCTGCAGCACCAGGTTCCGATGGACTCACTACTAAGATTATTAAACTTCTATTTGACCTGGCTGCTAACGGTTTGCTAGGTGCCGTAGATTACTCTGTACAATGTGCGTGGATTCCTCTTGCGTGGAGAATTACGAAGGTGATTCCACTGCTGAAAGACCAAATCAAGGGGTATGTTTTAGACAACATTCGGCTTATTACTCTGAGGTGAAATTTTTTAACTTAATAGAAAGATTATTACACGCACGTATGATTAAATCTGTTACCACAAGATAATTATTGAGCCCCTACCAAATTAGATTCAGACAGACAGACAGACAGACAGACAGACAGACAGACAGACAGACAGACAGACAGACAGACAGACAGACAGACAGACAGACAGACAGACAGACAGACAGACAGACAGACAGACAGACAGACAGACAGACAGACAGACAGACAGACAGACAGACAGACAGACAGACAGACAGACAGACAGACAGACAGACAGACAGACAGACAGACAGACAGACAGACAGACAGACAGACAGACAGACAGACAGACAGACAGACAGACAGACAGACAGACAGACAGACAGACAGACAGACAGACAGACAGACAGACAGACAGACAGACAGACAGACAGACAGACAGACAGACAGACAGACAGACAGACAGACAGACAGACAGACAGACAGACAGACAGACAGACAGACAGACAGACAGACAGACAGACAGACAGACAGACAGACAGACAGACAGACAGACAGACAGACAGACAGACAGACAGACAGACAGACAGACAGACAGACAGACAGACAGACAGACAGACAGACAGACAGACAGACAGACAGACAGACAGACAGACAGACAGACAGACAGACAGACAGACAGACAGACAGACAGACAGACAGACAGACAGACAGACAGACAGACAGACAGACAGACAGACAGACAGACAGACAGACAGACAGACAGACAGACAGACAGACAGACAGACAGACAGACAGACAGACAGACAGACAGACAGACAGACAGACAGACAGACAGACAGACAGACAGACAGACAGACAGACAGACAGACAGACAGACAGACAGACAGACAGACAGACAGACAGACAGACAGACAGACAGACAGACAGACAGACAGACAGACAGACAGACAGACAGACAGACAGACAGACAGACAGACAGACAGACAGACAGACAGACAGACAGACAGACAGACAGACAGACAGACAGACAGACAGACAGACAGACAGACAGACAGACAGACAGACAGACAGACAGACAGACAGACAGACAGACAGACAGACAGACAGACAGACAGA
Organism: Dermacentor variabilis; assembly: GCF_050947875.1. Classification (NCBI taxonomy): domain Eukaryota; kingdom Metazoa; phylum Arthropoda; class Arachnida; order Ixodida; family Ixodidae; genus Dermacentor; species Dermacentor variabilis. Next base: position 63,145,038 of record NC_134569.1, on the reverse strand, counting down.
CAGACAGACAGACAGACAGACAGACAGACGCAAAACAGCAGTCACATGGTACATGGTTCTGTGCCGCTTGCAACAAAGACACGGTGCAAGAGAATGGAATCAAGCGACTTCGTTATGCAAAATGATTACTGGCTGCTTCAGACTGGATTCATTGCGTTGTAATGCTGGCGAGAAAAAACAGAGAAAGGAAAGAAAAGTGACTTCGGAGAGAGCACTAAACAGCCTGAAAAAGTAAATGTCTTCAAAGTGAGTCCCATTTCTCATTGAGATAAAAACGCTGTCTCTCGTGGCTGCGTGGAAATTTCGAAATGCAAATGTCTTCCAACAGACATCTGCCTCTGTTCTCATCAGTGTTCGCTTGCAACTCCGCACACGAACCGCGACAGCGCACGCTTCGTCGACAAAACCGGGCTCGCTCAGTCAGCGCCTCCAGCGTTCTCGACAAACGCGCGCTTCTCTAGGGAAGCAACTGACTCGGAATGAAACTTCCTTTGTCTTCACGTTCCTTTCTTTCCTTTCGTTCTTTTCTTTCTTTAGCTTCCACCAAATGCGATGAAAACGGCCGAGCAGAAACATGTGGTATCAATGTTGCCACTCGCTGCCGCATCACGCCTGCATCATGCAGTTCACGCGCTAATGCAGTAAAAAACACCGCCAGCTGCTGCATTCCATTCGGGAGCTTTCCGAGAACAGACGAGTTGCTCGCGGGGTACCGTCGACTACAAAACTATGCCTGTCCGAGTAGGCAGACGGAAGTTCTGACGCGACATGTATCGAGGAAGCACCGTTACGTTTCCTTTTTGTTCTTTTTTACTGGCGGTTCTCCTTCACGCGTCTGAAGCAAAAGGAACACATATTATAGCCGGAAACGAGTGTAAGAACGACGCGAGCCTTTATGGCAACACCACCAACACGTAGACGCAAAGATCGAGGCGCAACATCACGACTCTGATACGACGCTGAAAAGTGGGTTCATGATCGTGTGGTCTAGAGTGAAGCACTGGCGTGATGCCATTCAGACGCGTCCTGCATGCTTAAGTCCCTTGCGGCGGGTGGCTTTGACAGATGCCCCGAAATTTAGCCCGAGAGTGACTCTTTGACTTGCTGAGCAGGTCCGTTATTTCTCTATCTTCAACGCAACACCATCGCACCTCTGGGAAACCGACACCTATCTTTTTTTCCGTTCGTAAATACGTTTATGTTTCAGGGGAGTTGCGTCTAAGAAGGAACAAACACAGGAAAAAAAAGACGAGGTAGACGAAAAGAGCTCGAACTATCAACTGGGTTTATTTGTGTCGAATCTGCATATAAGGCAGTATATTAGGCGCAACTACTCCTAAAAACATAGCCATGCACCAACTCGCCCAACAAAAAGTTCTCCTAAAGTAAATACGTTTGTTCCTTTGCTTCCGAGAATGGCTCATAGACTATGGGGGGATTGGACAAAGATCGGGTGATTTAAGAAAAATATTATACGAGTCTAAAAAAAGAACTAGTGGGAAATTTTGAATAGCTAAAAAGAATGCAATGGGATAAAATTTAATAATTTAGCAAGCAAATCGTCCTGATTCAATTATATACCCCACAACCGCTGAACAAACATCCTTATGACAATGTCCCAGAGAAGAGGCTCTCAAAGATAGAATGTCAGGAATTTATATTCAATCCAGCGCTACGGAATATTTCCTTGTAAAATGAGTTTTCTTAATGCGGAAAAACGAAGGCATGACCCGAAGAAGTGTTTTATTGTTTCGTCTTTCCCACAGTAAGAGGACCACAAGGAGGAGGGTGCCAGACCAGATCGATGCAGGTAATAGTTTAATGCAGGAATTCGACATCGGAATTTGGCAAACGAGACTTCAACTTTTCTCTTAGTGCGCCGATCATCATCGTCTTTCTCGATGCGACGCAATACTTAGCCGCCGTGAGCGCCGCTACGCCCGTTCTTTCTCTTTTTTCGGCGTATCGGCAATTTACTTCAGCGCTGCTAATGCTACGAGACATATGAAAGACTGCACCGGCCTACAGGTACGCTAAGCCGCGCCGAGAGATTAGTACAAAATTAATGGAGGGTTCATTGCTCAGCTCCCCTGTGCATGACGCGCACACTGGCAAGGACAGTGCCTCTAAAGAAAAAAAGAAAGCGTCACTTCAGCGCCGCGTATACCACATTTTAAACCAATTAACGACGCTTTTTCCTCAGCACCATCGATTAAACTGGATTAATATTGAAAAATACCGCTCCCCGCCCAAGGTGATTATCTAAAGCCGTGGAAGTGGGAACACGAAGCGCACACTTTCAAAATTACTACACTCGGTTTGCGAAATAACACAGTTTTTATATTGTAAGGCTTAGCTGTAATTGCATTACTTCAGAAGCAGCCACGTGGTCAAAATACGGACATCGGCAGCGCGGTCATGCACGCAGTGAACTTAGCTAGCGCCTGCTCTACCATTGAGTCACTTCTTTATTTCTTTTTATGCGAAGCATATTACTAGAGCTCAACCCAGCTCCTCAGGCGCGGTGTTGCCTTCAAGGCTGACTACGTTACACCGTGACGTCACACGAGGAGAAACGGGGCTCCAACTCGCGCCGTCGCTCGCGGCGTCGCGGCGGTATATAAGCAGCTGCGCTTGTTTCTAGGTGGCTTTGGCTCCACTCTTGCAAGATGGGCTGGGTAGGAATCGAACCAGTGTCTCCGGAGTGTGAGACGGAGACGCTACCACTGAGCCACGAGTACGATGCTTCAAAGCGGTACAAAAGCGCCTCTAGTGAATGCGGTGTTGCTTCAGAAACGAGCTGTTTCTAAGGCTCAGGCGTGCGTCGCTTGCTCAGGCGCACATTTCGTTGCCGCGCCGAACGCTGCGTTGCTCGACGCTCACCGCGTCCAATGCGGGGCGTGTAGTCGCTGCGCCGTAGCCCATTGTCTTACACCCCTTGGCGGGTCGACGGGAACGCTGTCGCGTTCCACTCTTGAAGGCGAAGCAGAGTAACGCATGAGTTGTTTCTTCGTCTAGCCGAACCAAATATAGCCAAGCAACAGCAGTTCACCAGGCTAAACAGTGGTTCAACAACTAAAATAAAGGCTAGTATGCTTCGCATCCTGGGCTTAACCTTAGCTAAGCCACAGCCATTTTTTTTCTTTCCTTCCTTCTTTGCCTCTCTTTCTTTCTTTTTCCTCATCATTTTTCTCCACGATTGTTTTCTCGCGCTGTGCTTCGCTTTCGCAACGCATAAACCACGCGAAAGGATTTCAGTTTTCTTAGCCCCGCACCATGACCACAAAGAGTAGCTTGACTACAGCTTGCCTCGGAACGTTTGCAATTTAGCCAAATTTGTCTCTATGGAAACACACACACACACACACACACACACACATACACACACACACACACACACACATGTATATATATATATATATATATATATATATATATATATATATATATATATATATATATATATATATATATATATATATATAAGGAAGCATTAAAAAGAGCTACGGAACTGCAAGAGTTTCTATAATGTGGCAATATAAGCAGAAGAGGCTCGTATATTATTTACTTCTACACTCGCCCTGTTATTCCAATAAAATAACGCTTACCCGTTCTAAACTCTGTATGTGGCTTGCCCAACTCTACTTCATTTCAACCATAGAATATTTTGCTCGAAGTTGGGGCTATCATTTCCTTCCATCGTTCACTATGCGGTTTTTAGATTAATTTAATTTCATTTGCAGTATTATTCGGCAAGCCTCGGCCCACTCGTTTAGTACCGGTAGAATATTTCAATAATATCGGCGAACTACCATAATTCCTTCATTCAAAACACCTTACAGGTGCCTGAAACGGGACATTACGTGAGGGGTGGGCGCATAAGAAAACGGCCGGTAAGGTTAGGTGGCAAAAGTTGAAAGATAGCCGTCTTCAATGGCAGCTTTGAAACGAGAAATGCCAGTGATGAAGGGGAAGTTAGAAAGACGCGTATTTCAAGGCCGGCCTGTGGGTACAAAGAAAAGACGTTTATACGTAGTTTAACGGGCACGTGGTGTATTCACAGCATCATAATGCGTTAAGTTGGAGAAATAATGCTCTGGAATTATTATTTCATTACCTGGGACCAATGGTGACCTTAATGCACCTGCCCGTTATGCTCCACTTTGCATTCTTTTGGTTTATGTTCATCTGCAGCTAGAAACACTGCTCCTATTTTCAAACGCTATTATGACCGTTGTGTCTATACATACGGAGCACGAACATGACCTAAATGAAACTCATCAATAAGCGAGCAAGCGAGAGAGAGAGATACAGAGCTGCTTATTAAAAGGCTAAATGTTTAGACTCAGAATATTCATCTACAATAATTTGCAGACGCTGGAATGAAGGGGAAAAAGACCCTGGATACAGATCTTCTTAATGAGGGCGCCGCCATTTTGCGATCACAGCGCCGTCTAGAGTCCGGCGCCATGCTGGTATGTGGGATCGCGCTGGAGGGTGCACAGCGAACGTAGTGCTGACGACGAGCGGCAAGTCTTCGCGCTTTCTCTGGAGGTGTCAACAAGTTGTTTGGATTGGGAAACTTCTTAGCCTGTCGTCACTAAGCTTTTAGCTTCAATGTAGCCGCAATATCGAACGGCGACGGGCCTAGAGGCGTTCCCGCAGCTCTGTTCACGATCAAAATAGGAGGATAGTCAAGTCTGAACACTGTCGAAACGTGACATATAGATATAACGTGTTATTATTGCATGACTATAGCCTTGAACTTTATAAGGTATCACTCGGGCGGACAACAGTCATAAGTATTCCCATGTGTCATGCGGTGTGCCGCACCAGCGCACATTCCAATCCAGGTAACTGCGAAGCTCCGAGGAAACACGTTTTGCTAGCTTTCGTGCTCCAAAAATTTTCGCGCACGGTTTTCTAAACATTGTTTAATCTGGCACCCGGGCATCAAGCTTTACCGACTAAAGAACTGTAATATAGCTCGATCGAAAGGGCTGTTAACACGAATAAAATGAGCTGACGATATTGACCGCGAATGCGCCACGGTCAACCAGACGCACGCGACGCGTTGACAGTTGTCCGCCTCTTAAGCCCACACCACACCAAACGCGGCGCATCTCGGTGAACAGCTGCTAGCTCTGTGTTATCGCGCGCTTCGGTCCTTCGGTTGCCTCGCGTCGGCGCGCCAGGCTACGCAGCTATGGCGCGGTACATTCAACTCTCCTGAAGCAGATTTACATCATGCAAGAAAGTGCTTGATCTTTCCTTTTTTTGTGCTGATCTAACAGGTCTAAAAACATAACGATTACATTTACATATGTCGAAGAATTTTGAAACACTGTCAGTAACAAAGCACGATGTGGCGTCTTCCAAGGCGCCTATGAGCAAGCCCAGTGAAAGCGTGCTGTCGCGCGCATGGCCGGAAGCGCATTTTTGTGGATGCAAACGGTGCAACCACCATTCCTCGCGAGGCGCGGCAGGCGCAAGACGCATAGACGCGAGCTCTCTTTGCAACATTTATCGTCTGCAGTAATACAGCGCGCGATGGAGCGGCGTCGACAGCTTGCCGGTCAGATTCGGAAGCGCGGGAGAGCCCATGTGAACTAGGGCCGGCCGGCACATGGTAGACATGGCTTTGGTTACAGAATTGAAAAGAACACACCTTCATTTCCTTTAGTCGGCACGTACTGTTTTCATAATACGTCCTCGCTCAACTTCTCCTAGAACGCAGCTTGCTGAGCATGGTAATCTAGAACACGTTTGAACAGGATAAGTTTAATGTGCCTGCACCAAGCAATAGTTCACCCATTCGCAATAGTTCACCGACTCAAACACGCACCTTTCTTTCATATCCCAGTTTCATCATGTGCGCCGAGTTCCGAGATCATCGCCGAGCGCTCACTGGGAACGGAACCTTCTGAACATACACGCGATGGCATCAAGTCCTTTCTGTTTATGCTGACAATACAAAGCGGACGCTTCTCGGCTATCGTGGCAACGGTGACTGTGAAGTCGCCGCGGCTGAAGATTCACTTCACGCTTGCTTCCGAAAGTTATTTCTGCAACCGAATACAGCAGAGTGGCAGCCCGCCGACCGTGAGTCATCTGACATGATTGCATAATTGCAACAATTGAGCTTGTCGATGGGACCAAATCGAAACGTGCCAAGCGTCTCAAGGTCAGATTGCCCGCGATAAATTCATAAAGGCGTTTAACATCGCCTATCGATGCATGCATCCGTGGGCTTAATGGCTTGAGTATCAGGCTTAGAGGTCTTGTGTTCAAATACTGAGATCGGACAATTTTAATAATCTATATTTACTATTCATCACGCAGTACATTGTTGAAAATGAGTTCACAAAGCTGTTTGAAGCCAGAATGACAAAGTTTCGACAAATCCATGTACTTCCCATAATTCCCATGCTGGTTCAGCCGCTCCCATTGCAGCTCCTGTAGACTCTAGCGCCAGAGTTCCGTCTAGTAATTATTGTATGAAACTCTGCCCTCTAGCATAAATAAAGTTTCCTACAATATACGAGAAGGAACTCTGGCGCTGCAATCATTGAGCCGTCAAGTGGATGAGGGGAAGCACATAGATTTGTCTGATCTTTGTGCTTCTGCGTTCGGACGTTCTTGTGGCTTTGTTTATTACGCATTATATGCCTTTATTATCGTAAATTTTAGAGCAGTCTATACTCCTTGAAATGCACAAAACGCTGCGAACACGCACAATCGCTACTATACTCCGTTCCATACATAGCTATACAGAGACCTCTTGCAGTGGCGTCGTTCGCACTTGGATATATTTCGGTTTTTTGACCGCAATTGCGCGCAACTGTTTCTTTATATAGGCTGATTACTGAATGAAACAACTTTTAACCCTTAGCTACAAACAAACAGTGGTATACGACTGCTGATGCGTTCTTTTAGGCCATTTTTATTGCGATAGCCATTATATGAACACTCCAGGCGCATTTCTGCTGTCGGCGTCGTCGTGAGGTTCCGTATGAGTGAAAGCGTGTGAGAGTGAGCCGGCAAACGCGGTTCAATCTCGCGCGCGCGAACGAGGAGCGTGGCCCGGATGCGTGCCCTCTCCTGTCGCGCGCGAGGCAGGGGAGTCAGACGAGGGAGAAGGGGGCGCTCTTCTCCGGCAGCTGCTATATAAGGTGCCTCGATGTCCTCCTCGCCCGCCGCTCCGTACAGAGTGGAGACAGCGCCTTGGTGGAGACAACTGCGGCGTCTACTACAGCGTTGGCCACGCGAATTGGGGACGCCGTAGTTGACGCCTTTGGCGGACGCCGTAGGGACGCGTTGCCGGCGCTCGTGTGTCTTGAAAGCGATCTGTGACGTTGCCAAAGTGCTCGCCCGCGCTGGCCTCATCTTCAACGCAATCTGCGATGTTTGCACAGTGCCAGTAGCTTCGTCGGCGCTGTGCTTTCGTCGTTTCGTTCGCATTGAAATGAGAGATGCATGAAGGTCAATTCGCCTTGCTTCTGCCGCGATTCGCCACTCTAGAATTTTGACAGGGAATTTCCGCGCTCATCGAGCTAGAGTTGTTCATGTTCACGTGTGCGCGCGTGACACCGTGCTTCTTAATTTAGTTAGAACACGTTGGTGGGCTAGTTGCTTTGAGTGCATAATAGATTGTGTAAGCGCCACTGAACGAGAACGTGGATAGTAACAGGCGCACAGAGACAGCGCTGTCTGTGTCTGTGTTTTTCTACGTCCTCGTTTAGTCGCGCTTACAGATTGTATCACACTTGATTTAGTTAGTAGGCGAATGTTTACAAGTTTATACGGCCGACAAAACTACTATCCTTGCTTTGTATAGTTATCTACTAATTTGCTATCGCAATTGCTGCTACGCCTTTCGGGCGAAAGTGCGAATTTTTAAAATTTTGATGTTCTTTTCTGATTCTTTATTTCCAACCGGTCTCGAGGAGCCTCACGTGCATGCTTGAGCGAGCGAATGCTGTTGGTAGACAGCGAAGCATGCACGGAACGCCCAGCGAAGCATACATGGATGGAACGCTCGGGGCGATAACGTTTTTGACCGAACTTTTTGCGTAGCTTTCACGGCGTTGACTGCTATGTATGGAAGGGAGTATACTTGCAACGATTGAGCTTGTCGAGGTGGCCAAAATTCTGGCAGCGGAGGTGGACTTAAAGCGCCCAGGGCATCTTCCGAGTTGTCCGGACTGCACCGTGAGCCAGGTAGTTGCCGCCTTTCATGAATGGCGCGCTAATTTAACGAAAAACCCGTGCGTTACACTTAGGCGACACTTAAGTACATCACGTTGCTGACGAAGTCTTCTTTTTTTGCAGCGTCTGTTCTCACTTGCTTGCGGTGGCAGCGCGTTCCTGACTGCACGTACTCGAAAGAGCGCAGGTTAGGGCGTGTTGGTATTCCATAACTGAGGTTTTTGAGCGCTGTGTCCGCGTCTTGCCACTGTCTTTCGTCCCTTTTCGTGCGCTAAAAAACCTCAGTTATGCACGTACTCGTAAGGCGCGGCAACACTGGGTCGATACGAGACCGACAAGACGCTCACTCCAATGATTGACCGACTATTGTGCGTCACTGAAACCTTTTTATCATACCAGGTCGACAACGACGCAACCGACGAGCGCGAGTTGTACTACGACAGGCTTTCTTGTTGAAGACACCGGCAAAATCAGCATGCCGACAATCGTTCGACCAAACCCCGCGCGATCGGCAGTCGAACCGACGACACAACAGCGACAGCGTCTTCGCTTGTATATATAATTAATCGTGCTCAAAATGAATCAAGCACGCCTACCAAGTTAAAATGCACAAGTTTTAACCCCTTTCAAGCCGTGCCCTTGAATTTCGAGCCAATGTCGATCCTGTTCAGCGAAGGTTAACCTGGCGCCGTCGAGTTCGTGCACTCGCTACCGGTGGACCTGAACTGAAATGTAAGCAGTTAGGTTCAACGAAACTGCTTTTATACTTCAAATTCTGGTCTTAACGATTTGGAATCAGCAACACTTCACTTCGCACGGCGCGTACACAATAAGCAGTAGGCGGCGACACAGCGCTGCACGCCGTGTCGTACGTCACCATAACTGTAGGCTGCCTGCCGCATTCGCTACGTATATGGGTGGGCCTGTACGTGTTGCTTTGCCGACACATTTCTCAATTTCAGAGATGCGCTGTTTGCGTCTGCGCCAAGCGGCAAACAAGAGACGGTGTATTCGGTATACGTACAGCAGCATAAACAACCACCTCGCTCTTTTCTACCAACGCCGTGTGAGCGATGGCATCCGCGCGTTTTCGTGAGAGAACAACATGGCTAACAAATGAGCACTTACGCGAGCACAGTTTTCTCTAATCATGCTCTATGGCATGCTAAAACTGTAAGTATGATGGAGTTAAATAAAAGCGAGAATGAGTTTATTAACAGCCCGTAATATATGTATCTGGATCACAGTTGGCGTTGTTTAAGTGTTTCGGCCACTCATATTGACTCATCTCAGGATGTAACAACATGGCACGTATGCGCAGATGTACATTTTTTGCTACATTTTGACACTATTTCATATCAGCGAGTGACCTTTTCCACAATATTGACGATAACAACGACCTGCGGCTGTGGATGTCGATGTAAACAAGTGCACCGCTTTAAGAAATCCGACGCAGAAGGCTGCGCTCTAAGACTTTTTGAATATGAGAAAAGTCTACATAATGTCTAAAAAGAATACAAAAAGTGTTGCATAAGTGCAGAAATCAGTGACAAATTCCAAGGCAGCCGTGCCGCCAAACGGAACTCAGCGTGCCTTTATCGGCCGCACTGTTTGCAGAACAGCGATTTCAGGCCTGCTCACCCAGTAGTCATTGAGTGCTACATGGCTTCAGGAACGACATGCTGTCTCGAAGAAGCCATTAATAATGATTCGCGATAAACGAAACGCACAACTGACGCGCATTCAACGTGGGCGCAGGTATACAAATCAACCGGCGAAAGTCCCGGCACCCTTCCAAAACGTTTTCAGCGGCGTGCGGCAGAGGGCAGCATAGGAAAATGAAAGAGGCGGATTGTTACGTCTCTACCGCCGTGGTTGGCTGCTGACGATTTGTTAGCTCAAGGAAGCGGGAACGTGGTAGCAGACAGTAGTACAGGCGTAGGAGCCAGCTCTGGCGAGGAGTTCATTGCGTGAGACGCGCTCGTACCAAAAACGCCAGCGCTTGCTCACAAGGACTTCGTTGCCGTCTTCTTGCGGCATATGAGTAAGTGATGACAGTAGCGAGCAAATGCCAAGTAAACGCCGAGCAGCCGCTGTGGCGCAGGTGAACATCTGTGAGGGCACTCGCCCGTACTACTTACTGCGAGGTAACTATCTGCAGGAAAAGCGTTCAGGCAAACCACAGCCCTACTGTCGCATGCATTAAACGCAGGTTATGGTTACGACGTCAAAACGTTCTTTTTTTCTTTTTTTTGCGTCGATCCACCAACCACGGAGGGTGTAACAGGATGGGAAGCAGACGCTGAGCAGACGACGCGGCGCGGATGAATGCATCTCGAGGGACATTCAGCCTTTCTATTAGCTAAGAATTTGTGTAGCTTCCCCAGTGCTGCAAACAGCCAGCTATTGTACTCCTTGCTGCCGACGCCACATCCGTTACATCTGTTACAGGAAGTCAAGCGTGGACCCCGGCATAAAACACTTTAGTGTTAAAAAAAAGACAGTTCTTGGTGAGTGTACAAACGGGTCAGTCACCGTTTCGAAGACAAGCGTATTCCATCGATGTATGACAACATCCAAAACACGAAGCACTTTGCCGGGGCCATTCGATGCCTTATTTTCATAGGTTGCGCCGGAATCTTTGGCAGCGTGAAATTACGAGCAACTGCCAAATCCAGAAACTGTTGTCCTTAGTATTCCGTAAATGGACTCTGTCCTGACGCGTTCGGATTCACACTATCGTGTGCAGTGACGGAATCTGAAAGTTATATACCTCTTTAAAAATGCCCCACCGTAAGGAAAAAGGATCTCGCATCCACTTCATTCATATTAAGATTGCCATTACATAAGGCACATCAGTTTGAATCCAAAATGAGTGGATCCAAAAAGATGTCTGTAAGGGCAATTCGACGAGTTACAATTCAAGAGGACAAGCGGCGCAAACAAAGTATACGTCAAAGCACCCGCACATTCGATTGTGTCGAGCGCAGCCATGGTCAATCGCGCCCGAGCGCGGTCGTGGGCAGAGCTGTTCCAACCGGGGGCGGATTGCACGAACATTTAATAACGAAAATAATAACGAATTTAAGAACGCGTTCTTGTGCAGACTAGGCGCTGTCTAAGGTACATCTGAGAACGCGTTCCTAAATTCGTTATTATTTTCTTTATTAAATGTTAGTGCAAGCCGCCCTAGGGTTTCTGCGAGCTAGCCGAATGCCGCTATCAAACATTTTCCATCCAACGCGGAATTGTCCGGGACGGCTGGCTGCATATACAAGACTCACTAAGTGCATGCAGTACAGTCGAGTCTACGCGTCCCCTCAGTCAACCAAGTACGAGAACCGGCCACGTGTCTCAAGGGATTAAGAGGAAGGATTGGTAACGCCCGAAAGTTAACTTGGGTCAAAGCAACAAGAAGCGCTACTGACCTGCCGCGCGGCTAATTCATCCACGATAGACTCCCTTAACCGAGTTTTTGTGCCCGGGAGGATTGCCCGCGCGCAATAGTCGTGCCCCTCTTCTCGATTCTCGCCCCTTAATGGCTGACGCGACCCGTACCTTTGACTGTACAGTACTGCAAGCGAAATCCGGCAATACAGCGTCGCTTCGCTCACTAGCGCTCGGTCTCTTTCCTCATTGTTGAGAATGAGTAGGAAACGTATCCTCGCTTTTGATCGAACCCGCCAGAGGAGAGCGGGCTCGCTTTGTGGGCAGACGCGCTTTTGAGGAAAGCCGCGATGAATCGACGTCGCATCGCAGAGGGGGCTGTGAAGCTGTTCTGTCTAGTGCGCATTTATTTCCTGCGAGCGCCCACGTGGCGCCTTCCATCGGTCAAGAGCCTCTCGAAGGCCGTGATTCGGGCTCGCCTCAACCTCATAATCAGCTGTCCACGACACCTGCGCAGCGATGCTCACGTCTAGCCGACGTCGAGATGGTCAGTTTAATGAAGGGGCAACGTCAGCTCCCATTGTATTTGGAGTTGAAACGTGAAACTTTTTCCATAGCAGTGCCTTAGGAAAGTGGGGCATGCTTTTGTCTTGAATCAGCTAACTCTAAAATGCTGGACAGTCCCATGTATATATATATATATATATATATATATATATATATATATATATATATATGTATATATATATGTGTGTATGTGTGTGTGTGTGTGTGTGTGTGTGTGTGTGTGTGTGTGTGTGTGTGTGTGTGTGTGTGTGTGTGTGTGTGTGTGTGTGTGTGTGTTTTCAGCGAGGACAGTCTAGAATTAGAGATAGCTGATTCAAGACAAAGAGTGCCTTATTCTCTCGTACGTTGTATATATAAGTTTGACAAATGACAAAAAAGCATAACGTGACAAGCTCGCCTAAGGGGACGGCATTGTCTGTATGACCATGTAAGAACTTCTATGAACTATGATCTTCATGGAATTTGACTATGGTCCTATATCATTTTATAGGCGCAACTTTGTATATAATTGGATTCTTTATTACTGCGCCCAAAACCGCGTATATATACCCGCTGTCCTTAGTTTTAGTTATAAATTGGAACTATTTTACTCGTGTTGGTTTAGTAACGACTACATGGGCACTGGTAAATGTATTGAAGCAGGGTTTGGCTGCGGGCTAGTTGGTATTCCAGCGTTTCAAACATCACTTACAGCGAGTGCATAGACAGGGACGCGCTGTAAGGGATGTTTGAAACAACGTAAATGTATTCTGGAAATATAAAAAAAAGAGAGTTTTCTTTCCCTGACTTCAAATTATCTTGCAATGTGGTTGGTACGGGAATATTTCATCTTCATAATCTCGTGCGGTTTTCGAAATCGTACACGTGTGCATTGCGCCGCTCTGGACAATATTAAGTATGCGATCCTTTTGTACCCGGAGCCATTATTTCGTAATGGAGAGATACTGGGTGTTGCATAAATGGAACAAAGGCTTTTCGTAGGATGGAGCCAATTTGGTGCTGACTCTAAGAAGACTATTGACGAAGTTTTCCGAAAATTGTGGTTTTTTTGTTCTTTCCTGGTACAAGAGCACCCCATATTTCGGCATCTGAGTGGGGACAGTCTCACTAAATATTCCATTCCGTCGCCGAGGGAATTTCTTGCTTTTGCCATTTCTTGCTGCGAGTTCTCAAGTAGCGTAATAGTTCTTGCGTTTGCTGTCGGATATTTCCCTTTCTTTTCCTTTTTTTTTTTGTTTTGAAGTGATGGGAACTTTGCGGTGGAACCTAATGATGCCGCAACAATGCACATTTGGAACGCACGGATTGCCTTAAGACATCCTCGACATGCTGTCCACGACGCTAATATTCACGTTCGCCTGCACTCATAACGAAATGAAACGGTCCTGCACGTTTTCTTTCTTTTTCTTGTTTTGTTATTTCGCAAGTACAATTCGTCCTTAATGCCTGAGCACCGTTAGTTCCGCTGCCACGTTCATTCCTATGTATACGACATAAAGTGAACATTTATTATTTTCGTTTTCGTCGTCATTTTTAGCTGATAAATTCTGTTGTTTCGAGCATGAGGAAAATTGGTAATTACGAGCAATCTACGGAATACGTCGCTAAGCAGGAAGCCTCTACCTGACTTACTGGATATTCATGAATGTCTTCCTTTTCTTTTCTCTTTTTTTACGTTATATTGACATATCGATCGCCAACCATTCCCGGTAGGGCGAGGAAGAAGTCGTTGGGATTCCTCAGGTGTAAGGCTGACTCAACCAGCATTATCATAAAAGTGTGGCGGATGACTCTGCTGCGGCGGGCAAAAAAAAAAAAGAAAAGAAGTGCTGAACCAGGAGGCCGAATCCACCAGAGATCCCAGTACTTCAAGTATCGGCTACTCTTCGACAAATAAACGAATAATGTTTTTTGCGTACTCCCCCTCGGAGAAGCTTCCCTTTCTCGCTCTATGCTCCGATAAGAAGGCGCGATCGGCATAAGGATTTTCAAAGATGTGCAATGTTCTTACGAGATTGTTGCACACCGAAGCATGCCACGAAGTTCGTGCCATGCACATGCGCCGTCCTCTACGAAGTCATTTTCTCTTGCAGTCGCATACAAATCAAGTGCTTGAGCTAGCGTCGCATCAAAGGCGACCGCACTAATAATGCCATATATATATATATATATATATATATATATATATATATATATATATATATATATATATATATATATATATATATATATATATATATATATATATATATATATACCGGGGGTGATGTTTAGAAGGTCCCAAATCTTTAAGAATTGCCTGCTGTGGCAGATAGCACAATTCTAAACCTTGTCATAAATCAATATGCCTAATTAAGTAAGTAACATATTTAGCCTAAGTTTTATCTTATGATATTACGGCCCAATTTAAACCTACGAAGCAGACCCAGTCAGTTCGCAAGGCGTATCCATTTGGAAAGAACTCTTTGGACTGCGCCAGTTTCGAGATAATAATTTTCAAGTTGTCCGACGAAATGCATTGGTGTTGCAGTTACTTTTGAGCTTCAACGCATAAAACAGCGTTTTCTTACAACAACAACAAAAAAAAACAACAAAGGTGCCATTAGGAATGATGGTTAGGTCATGGATTTGATTGATGTTTGTGGTTGAGACGTTACTTACTGCGCTGTGTCGGCCTTTACTGGTCCAAGTTTGGAATAAATCCTACTTGTGTAAGTGCACAAGAGAATACCACTCTGAATACCTGTATAAAAACTGTTAACTGTCGCGTTTGCAACAAAATATCTTTTTTTGAAAGCGATCAATTTCCAGAGTCACAAGGTCGTTTGAAGCCACAAAAGCGAACTTTAGCCAAATCAACGTACAAAACAAAATTTCCATGCTGGCTTAACCGCCAAGTCTGCAGCTCCCACGTAGACACTATAGCGCCATGAGTTCAATACAGTATTTTTTGTACAAAACTTTATGGAAAAAAACGGCCCCCTCTTCCTACCAGTGATGCCTACTTTGCAGTGCATCAGTTCTTGTTGCAGGGATAGTGGGCTCATGCTTGTCATGGAACAAGTGACGCCAAAACTTTACGAAAACAACGGCCGGTATGGAGAAGGCGTCACTCGCAACTAAGTTATTCGGAGCGCATAATTCCCTTTTCCTAATGGAAGGTATGCGATCGTGCGCAAATACACTTGCGCACCGAATTTAGACCAAATAACAGAGGACAATAATTTGTCCTAAATTCACGCTCACTCTAAGATAAAATCGAAGAATCGGTGTTCCCTGCTGCGCAGAGCCGTACAGAAGTGTTGGTTATACATTTGAGCGTCTCGTTCCTTTTTGATGTCTAGTTGCCTCCATTAACCAAGGGGCCGTATCTTTGCTTCTGCTGAATATTCAGAAAGACGTCGCTCACGTGGCATGCAGAAACCAAAGTGCATAGGGCAAATGGTCTGGTACGCGTGTTGTAGCTCGGGGCCGTAAAACCCCCCAGACTATTATCGCTGTAGCTTTGCAGGTCTTTATTTTTTGTCGTTTTTCTTTACCGATGGCACTTGACATCAGCGCCGAATATGCAGAGTCCCCTACAAAGAGTGCGTACAAAAAAAGAACAAAAAAAAAGAAAAAGCACATGAGCCGGGGTCAACAAGCTCACCCAAAGGTGAGGCCCATAAGAAGGGCGTTGGCTCCAAATACAGGTCACCCTCTCTTATCATCATAAATCTGTGACCGACGAGCACGACGGCGTCGCGGTGGGGCACCGTTGTTCAAGAAAAGCGCGTAAGCGCAGCTTGGACAAATATTGCTACAGCGACGCGTAAAAGCCGGTTCGACGAACCCGGGGTCATTCGACGGTGCATGCAAGGTCACGCACTCACAGAGGCCCGCGCTGTACGCGCTAGCGCTCCTGCTGGAGTGCAGGGTCGTTTGCATTACGACTCTTTCTTCGGCCATCTGTGGATAGTTAACGACACGACTACCGACGGCTATCTCTTTTTTACACTCTGCATCTACTTTTTTACGCTCTTCTTTAAGGTAGGCTGTCGGCCTCAGGAGGACGAATTTGGCCATAGCACAGCGCGTCATGCCCGAGGGACTGAAGGCGCACTGTTAACCAAATAGAGCCATTATAGCGAAGAATACACATTCTAGCTAGAAATGGAGAAGTCACTGAACAGAAAAATTATATTTTCTGGCTATACATGGGCGCAGTCTGTACAGTGCAGTTAGAATGATTTTTCGCCTTATAAAAAACAGTATTCCTTTTCTCCCCCTCCCTTTCTTTCACGACAAAAAATAAATGCATTGCAGAGCACTTCGTAATCGCCTAACCCTCCCATCCATTTACTTCGCAAATCTACGCTGAGCCGATTAGCATTTACCTACCGAATTTGCAAAGTGTCCCTAAAGGATAAATACGGGTTAGTTGAAGTCAGTAAGCCACTCGCAAAGACAGCCCCTAGGGCTCATGTCATAACAGCATTGTGCCATTGCCGTACAAAGTGCGTATTTAGTTTTATAAGAGCAAGAAAATATCGCATATGGGTAGAATAGTCCGTGTGCGTGGGTGTTTCTGTCGAAAAGGTTGACTTGAGCTTCGTCGGAGAAGAATATAAATGCCAGACGATGCGGCGTCTTAAAGAACGCCAAGTTTCATCACTGGCTCCAGGAACTTCTTTTTTATGTGTTTGTAATTTTTCCTCCAGGGACTGAACTCCAACCTCTGCAGTTTCGTTAAAGTGGAACTTATCCCACATGGCACTGGCCTCGCGCTCGACGATGTAAAAGTATTCTGAAGCAGCAGAAGCTTAATGTGGGCGAGCTGGTTTAACATACTTGAAGAAAAGAGCGCTACAAAGACGTGGACTAAAAGAAGAACATGTACGATGAACAGGCGCCGCCCGTCGTACATGTTCTGCTTTTAGTTCGCGTTCTTGTAGCACTCTTTTCTCTTCTTCAAGGAAAAGTATTGATTCTGCATGTTTTGTTCGCTGTCCGAATTCGAGCGTCTAATTTACCGGACGGCATGGATTCGCTGAAGCAAGCAAAAAATAAAAATAAAAGAAAGTAAAGTGCTTAAAGTGTATAAAACTACCCTACGCTCACACATGAATCCATGTTACTCATCTTTTTTTTTTTTTTGCTTTCACTGTAATCGATGAAAATGTTATGTTGGAACACGAATACGCACTTTCGTAGTGACCCTTCTCCGATTGAATCGCTTCTCCGACAAGTTGCTATGAATCATGCGCCGAACGTTGTCGTCGAAAGAGTAATGGCGGTGGTGTCTTCGTTGCCAGAATGAGCGCGATTCTAGAGGGCTCTCAGGCTTGACCCTCTTAGAATCACGGCTATGGCGTTCTGATACAGAGCCTGAATTTGGGGGCTCAATCTACGCCGGTGGCGGCGGCATGCCTCTCGCCCCGCGATTTAAAAAAAAACGCCATCGCAATGAGACCCTAGTCCAAGCTAAAGAATTTTACTGTAACCACATTTATTAAAGCGCTCTCCACTCAGGCGTCCTCTGTGGCTAAGTTACTGCATTGCGACGTGGAACGCCGTGCAATAATAATTATTTGAGAGAAGCTTTCTTTGCCTATTCTCCTGTGTAGCGTGGCTGCTGCTCGCTGCTGTCGGCCGAGTGTGTCGGAATTTCAGCTGATGAATTCGCGAATACGTACACAAATCGTGTACGTGCGCCGGATGCAACAGCAAACAAATGGGCTTGTGTAACCCTTGTATGCTGACCTAAAAAATTAGCGCCAGTAAGCGGAGGTTCGTTCCACGTAGTAATAATAAAAAAATTCTGCATGAAGTTTGGACTTAGAATGTCGACTGGCAGGCTTCTTTAAACCACATCGACCTCTTAAAGTAATAGATCTTTATATTAAACGTGATTCTTTGATATTTCCTTTGATTTAGCCAGTCGGTATGTGCCACAAGGTCTTCGCCACATACTTGGCCAATCCTCCAGAATGGGTATGTTCCCGTTTGACACAAGAGTTACAGAATCCTTCAATGTAGCTAGATATGTGTACGTAGGATCGCTCGCGAGCATACAAACCGAGCGGACCTAAACAGAGATCCTAAGGATTTCGTGACAGTGATCCCAACGTACTCTGACATACTAAATTACCATAGAGGGACGAGGATCAGATATGCCCCACCCCACAATACACTCACTCAACTACAGGCAGTTTACTGGCGAAAGCTGCAGACAGGAATTTTCCCAAATTTACATACACTATGCAAAATGTTCCCAAATCAATACAGGGACACATGCCCGTGGTGTGGCGCAATACCCACACTTTATCACATTACATGGGAGTGCAAACGAATAAGGCATTCCACAAAATAGAAAATCCGAGTGCGGAGCAGTGGGAGAGCGTGCTCTCCAGCGGCGACCCTAGCTTCCAATGGAAGCTGGTGGATCATGCCCGACGAGCAGCCCCGCTCAGTGGTGCCCTGGAATAGGGGCGATAACCATGCAGGCCGGAGATCGTCATCAACCAATAGAAGATGAAGACATTCGGCCTGACCGCTGAATTACTCTTTCTAAAGCAATAAGGTTTACTTCCTTCTCCTCCTGCATGCACAATACCTGCCGTCACCATGCATTCATCCCTCGACAACCATCATGCATCGTATCGCCTTTTAACGCGACAGCATTAAGGAACTCGTGTCGCAGAAAAGCCTGTGTCGGCGGCGTTGGCCGTGAGCGAAAAATTTCGGTAGGCAATTGAGAAAGAAAAATAACTTTCAAGATGAGCTGGGTGGGAATTGAACTAGGATCTGCGGAGTGTGAGACGGAGACGCTACCACTCAGCCGTGAGTTCGATGGTTCAAACGGGACATAAGCGCCTCTAGTGAATGCGGTGTTGCCTTATAAACGTGCCGTAGAAAGTTATACTGGGGTGTGTATCGGTAATTATGAGCATGTAAATTACAGAAGTCGCAGTTAAACGAGTAGCGAAGTACGTTTCCGCTACATTTCTTCTGCGCTTGGCGCACTCGTAGAGCCATCTTGCGGCAAACACAGAAGACCTTCTCCTCGCTATGTATGGCGCTGCCCCGACAGATGGCACGCCTCTCGCCCGCTTCTCCCCTTCGTCTCGTCAACAGCATGCCGAGCGAATGAAGGGGCGGTGCGAACGGGGTGCGATAACGCTATCGCGTTTCACTCTTGAAGGCGAAGCTTAAGCGTCCTCCAATTTTTTTGTCGTCACATCGCTACGCGTATGCGTCTCACATTGTGCTTCCGCCTGATTTGGAATATGTATTTCGGCATCGTTTCTGAACGATAAAATGCACAGACATAAATATGGTGTGGTATTAGGTTTTTGACCTTTATGGTTTCACACTTCATGGGATGAAAGTAAACACAATTGTACGCATCGCCGTAAGTTGTACAACATTTATTACACACCACTTCATTAAATATTTGCTTCACATAGATTCCAACATGTGCGTTGGATCGCATAAAAATTTTAACTGCGCAGCCATGGCTTGGCAACAGGTTTCGGATTGGATTATAGTTTGTTCGTTGAACACGCTCAGAACAGTTAAAGTCAAAGGAAAATTAACTCGAAAGTAAATCGCGGTGTAATGTGCATTGCGTTGTGTTCCCTGTGTATTCTTCAACGTCAGCTCCGCACAAAGTGGTGACACTGACTGTTAAGTCCTGCATATGCTTGAAGAGGGTCTAGCTGAATTATTTTGCAAGGGCACCCGTTTCTATCGCTGGCACGGCGGTCATAGTTTCGTCTGCAGCAGAAAAGCCAAAAATTCTTCTCTACCTCCTCCTTGCTCCTGGTCGCTGCTGCCCTCCCACCAAGAATAAATATATTTAAACTAAAGGGAAGAAAGAAATCAAATCAAATAGCGCCGTTTCAGAAAAATAACAATAGCGGTCCGGTTATAGACAGCTCAGAAATACAAATCAGTTCAATCCAATTTACCAGAATGTATCATGACTGCATACCTGGGCTAAAAGCAGTAAAAGGAACCGGTCGACAGGGCCCAGGAGACTGATGCGCGTCAACATGTGACAGGTAAAATAATCACGGGGATGACAACAACATCATGCACGAAATAAGTTCACCCCTCGATAGGGACCATAATATTAGGGGTTGGTTACAGCATATGCTATCACAAGTAGTATCGAATCAAACACGCAGGACGTCTCTGCGTCATGCAACACAGTAACGCCGCATGTAGCCAGCGCTGCCTAAAATCAACAGCTCTAACCACTTTAAGGTTGCGTTCGTTCAGAAGAGTAGTCACGCGTTCGTTCCGGACTCCTCTGATGACGCTGTGCGAGCAGCGAGCGTTAGATTTTACGATCGCAGCCGTCCCGAACGGCTGGGTCAGATGGGCCTAGAGCTGCTGTCTCTCGCGCCGAGTTGGCCACCCTGGTGATTCTCATTAGCGCCGCGGTCTCGGTTTCCGCGCCAGAGGTTATCGCGGCACGCCCGCTGCCTCATTGCTAAGGCACCACGTGGGGCGCGGAACGACTCTGTCCTGTCAGCTGTGCCACCCGATTCTCTCTCGAAGCGTAATCGAACCTAGCAGGTCGCCAACGCGCCATCCGGCCGTATACGGCCGTCTCGTCACTCGATTAACAGCGGGGCTCTGTTTATGTTCGCGCGCTGCCCGCTTTGTTTCGCGACGTCTCCGCAGTTCTTCCTATTTATCTCCAGGGAATTACGACAAGCCGTCATGTAAGAGAGAGTGCAAATGAGTACGATCGGAGTTTAGGATAACGTGAGAAAAGAAAGTGTAGGCCACGTGGTACGGGCTATTGTTGGCGAAACGTTGTGCGCGTGAACGTCGTTAAAGCAGCAGAAATTTCAAGCGAAAGCCTGCGCGCACTAGCGAGCGACTTGAAACGCTGTTTTCTTTTTGTTCTATTTTTTTTTCTCTTTTCGCCTGAGGCAGTTGCACACCTGGTCGCATAATGCATGTGTTGGACGGTGGCTTGTCACATAGCCTATAATTTTCTCATGTACACCTAAAAGGAAGCTAAAGAGTCAACACGGCATTCCATTGCAAGACGGAACGCTTCACAGAAATTTCTGCATAGAGGACACACCACACTGCCGTCGTAAAACGGATTTCGCGGCGGTAGCAGGGAGGGAAACTGATCGACGATTGGAGCAAATTCTTGCTGCAGAGAGCGATCGCTCCACACTGTATTGCCGGGAAGCATTTTTACTCCCTGTATCTCCGTCGTCAAACAGCCCCTACAAAGAATTCTTCCTCGAGACCGCCCCAGAGCGGCGCCTTACAAGTGCCAAAGTGCAACAAAGCTTTGGGCGAGGTGGGAGTGAAAAGCAAAATACTACCTAATACAAATACATCGCATTGTTCATCGCAGAAACAGCGACCGTCTTGCTGAACTATAAGGGAAGGTAGACAGAACAGTTCTGTATTAAGACCCTTTGTAGTATTTCGCAATAAGTTTTTCGCCCCGAATTCGCGGATTTGAAGTCAGCATGAGCGGCTCAGCACTGTATATCCGATAGATAGTGTTTTCCTTTCTCTTGTTCTTTTTTGATACCGTGGTAAAGACGTTGATACTTGGAAGCCAATTTTGTGAAAGAGTGGGCGGATAAATGGGATTTCAAGCCGCGCAAAGCTGTACTACCACGTAGGGAGAAGAACGAATTCCGTGCGCCGCGAATGTGTGTTTCCCAACGTTTCTGGCATCTCGTGTTTCCCGTATAAAGCCCTTCAAGGTACCCCTTCGTCCAACCGACTTGACTGCACCATTTCTTCACTGCTGAGCAAAAGAGTTGCCGTTAAGACGGCCTGTATTGCTGCCGAAATATCTCCATGTGCAACATCATACTTGTAAATTGAAGTTGGGACGGAAGTATACACGTAGGCTCTTGAGTGTACTCTTGAAAACAAGCTGACAAGCGGGAACTCCGAAAGTATATCTGATGTGTGGGGAAGACGTCTGGGGGCTCATGTCGCATCATGTAGTTCATCTCTCTCTCTCTCTCTCTCTCTCTCTCTATATATATATATATATATATATATATATATATATATATATATATATATATATATATATATATATATATATATATATATATATATATATATATATATATGTATGTATGTATGTATGTATGTATGTATGTATGTATGTACGTACGTACGTACGTACGTACGTACGTCGACCGCTGAACGACCGCTGACGAAGCGCAGTGCAGAGCGCCACAGCCTTCACGTCATCGAGATCCACTTCAGGTTGGAACATACGTTGAACCAGACGAAAACAGGCAGCAAGAAGCACCGGAACAGAGAATCTCAGAGTTCACAAGCTTCCAGAAAATTTTGTTTCGTTTGTTGAAGACAGGGATCACCCTTCAACTCGTCAAAGGAGTCGCTAGCCTCACGGGTAGTGGGAGGGCAGAAGAGGGGGAGGGCCCTAGCAAGAGCTTTGAATGTGGAGGCTTCTGATATGGAACCTGTGGGGGCAACTGCCCCCACTGCGCCCCCCCTCCCAGTTCCGCAGCCTCAGCTTACAAGTTTCATAAGAGGAAGATTTCGCTTGGAGCCAACTCCGTTGCCCCTTTAGTCAAATACGTGTAAAACGCAGAAATATGTTTAAATAACAACACATGGACCGATGTGACTTGAATTTCTTGCATTTGAGAGGAAAATGTATACTCTAGTGACTGTAGAAATATAAATTTTATTTTGGGACTGGAATTTTTCAAAAGTATTCCAAGCAATTCGTGAGTTGCAAAAAAGAAAAAAAGAAAGGGAGGCACGAAGTTTACAAATCAGCACCTCTGCACTAAAAACAGTCATTGCAGTTCTGTAAACTGCATCCACAGGAACATTTAAATCGGACAAATCTGGTGTACGAATTTACAGCTTAAGCGTACGTGTAACAATGTTTACGAAGGTTTTGCAAAAGTCATGCCCCAAAATTAGTGCTATACCTTAGAGCTGTGTATAATATATTTATTTTGTCCGCTTTCGGTGTATTATTAGGTGCAGTTTAAATAATTACAATATCATTCTTTTTTTCATTTCTGAGTTACAAGGTCGTAAACTTGATAGCTGGCCTTACTGAGATACTACAATTAGCAAAAATGAAAGAAGGCACAAGAAAAGGAAACACTGACTTGCTTAAGTAAATCATCCACTTCCTACAGTCACAATATTCCGACTTTTTTCTTTTAAATGCAACATACTTAATCAACATCGGTGCCTTGCTTGCTGGGAAAAAGGAGTCCTCCTTTCCAAAGCATTCAGATGAGAGCTGCCGAGCGGAATCTTCCTGTTAATACGATGAAGAGAAAACCCGCATAGAACGGCTCGAACCCTTGCTTTTAATAGCCTTGTTTTTCGTAGCAATGGTGGGAAACGAGGTTTCTGAGTCTCATTCGAAAGGCTTTCGACTCAACGCCGATGGTGGACGCTGTTCGACATGTTCAGCTACCCTTTAAAGCAGTATGCCATAAGCGACATGTCTTATACCCTCTGAGGTAGTATAATGAATACAAATAGCACAGAATACGCCCAGCTGCACAGAACCCTCACCGCGTAATTGAACTCCCAGCCTTTCTTATAATGAATTCCCTTCTCTGACGGTGTAATCATGAATGTATATACGTGTGACGCAGCAAGATAGCACTGACAGCGCCGCATTCGTGAAGGTTTTATCGGTCTGACCGCATATCATGAGATAACTTGCCTTAAATGAACTTGCGCAGATTAACTAAGGGTGCCGCCAAAGAAAACGAAAAGAAGAAGAGACATTTGCCAGTGTCAACTCTCCTGAAAGATTCCAATTGTCGTCGTCCTTGAGGCTCTGTCAAAAATAGAGATACAACAATGGCGTACTTAAATACGCGGCGGTTTCGCCCTACAAGCGTAGCTAATATATTCACTCCGCAAGTGTGCAGACAAATTAGAACCCAATTGTGCCGGCCGCTCCACAAGTATCTCAAAGAGAATGGTTTACGGAATGACGATTAACTCTTCAACGCAATTAATTGCTGACGCCGGACAATGCTTATGGACTGGCAAGACCAGCAGCGCTGTAGGCATGGGCTTGTTTTTTTTTTTTGCTTGTATTGTTATACATTCTTCCATGAAGCTGTCAACTAACGACGCACTTCCATGTTATACTCAAGTGAGCATTACACTCGCTCTACCATCTGCGTTAACCAGAATATATATGGCATAGCAATTGAATGCAATTCCTTCTCGCGCTTCGTTAGTAGTCCGAACGACTTTCCGTCTGTGTTATCAACGGGACTGGCTGGGCCAATATCACTGGCGCATGGTGGTCAAATTATTCCGACTCAGGAGGTTGACATATTGCAGAGCGAGGCGGAATAGATTGAAACTCGAAGCACAGTGACCGTGAATGTGGCAAATCAATCACTCCTGCGGAAATCCGTAAGATGGCAGACGATTCGTGAGAGGAAAATATTGTAATCCACCAGATAGCAGCACGAAGCTACAATTGAATGGTAGAGCAACCACCCTGGAAATGCTTCGGTCTCGACTTCGATCCATAGACCATTGCGATCTTTCTTCAACTGCCAAGCTCCTCGATAAATGTGTGTTTCCTGGTAACTTCGTGCCTACGCTCGGGGGAATATCGATATTTACTTTTCACTTCCGAATCGATCTACCTCGGATGTTTGCAAAAGCAAGCCCGCCTGCTGTACTCTCATTTCCGCTGCCCAGCGCTCATAAAACTGACATACGATGTAGTCGTGACCCGCGCCCGCAGCGCTGTGCATTCCGTTAACCAGGTCACGTCGGCCGCCTCTACTGTACGCTGACAACTCTCCCCCATCACGTGCTATTTGCGTCGGAATACCACACCCACACGGCCCACCGCCGTCGGCTGATCACCGAAGCCCTATACCTGAAAGAACTGCACAAGTACCTCTGGGTGACGCTCCATTGTATAAGGCAGATATGGCCGGCAGTACAAGTCGTGGTTAGTATTACGAATAACTTTAAAGGAATGTGCCCATATCCTTTTTAAGAAATTCCCACGGGTTCATATGTGAGCCATAAGAAGTCCCGATGTCGGTTCCTACGCAAATAAAAGAAAAAAATAGCTGCTGCCTTTATTTAAACACACTAAGCGGAAGTCCTCCTTGAGGTTCTATTGAGTTAAATCATAAAGTTTAGTAACTGCAAACTCCTGTCGAGCCTGTGAAATTTGGTGCATGAGATACTTTGAAAAAGCAAACTTTTAAAAAACGTGTGAGTCCAAATATGGCGTTTCCCCAAAACAATAACACTTTGGCCGCTATGGTTATGGCAGAGTGCAAAATAGGAAAGAGAGGAACGTTAAACAGATGTGAATATCCAGTTAGCTACTTTGCAACGAATGAAGGAAAATCAGGAAGTTGAAAGGTAAAGGAAGAGAGAGAGCGCCAGGGAACTACAGCAAGTGCACACAAAATTATAAACGTGCTTTAAAGGTTACATCTGTACAGGCGAGCTGACCGCAGAAGCGCACTGTCTTCCGCACTGACATTTTATGTCGGTATCCCGATGGGTAACTTCTGCTCCAGTAATGGGCGGTGGCTTTTCGACGATTTTTCAGCTCGGGTGTTGCCAGTGCTGCATTCAGTAATGTTTCAGTCGTTTAAGAGCACATGGATTACAGCGATTAGTGACCGCAGCACGGTAATACTTGCTGATATGCAAACGGCACCTCCCAAGCAGAAGTATATATATATATATCTATATATATATATATATATATATATATATATATATATATAGAGAGAGAGAGAGAGAGAGAGAGAGAGAGAGAGAGAGAGACAGAGAGAGAGAGAGAGAGAGAGAGAGAGACAGAGAGAGAGAGAGAGCGTGTAGAAGTAGTAGCAGCAGCAGCTCCGTCGTTTCAGCATAAGGAAGGGTAAGTCCTTCCTCTGAATAATCGCACTTTCCAGCTTACGTATCTGCTGTGCCCTCGGGAACGGCTACTCAGCTGATTTATTTTGCACCAACCACGACCGGATAAAATTAGCACCAATTTATTGCACGAGCACCGGGTACGGCAACATAACGCGAAGTTAAAAAAGAAAAAGAAAAGAACAGGCGAGTTTAAAAAGACACGAATGCGGACTCCGCCAATAGCTAACTGGCTAGCACGCTAGCTACGACATGCCTATCGTAGCGAGAGTTTCACTTTTCCCAACAAGACAAAGTTTAACAGCGCTTTTTCCACGTCTGTTTCAACGTACCTGTGCTCTTTGGAGGCTAGTCTGCTACAATGGAATATTAACATTCTTCGTGTAACATGGTAACTTGTACATTAACGCCCCCTGGGCTACATATGCCAAACCTTTCCCCCATAACGTAAAGATTTATGTGGTAAATATAGTTCTTATAACACCTCCTTATTTACACTGACAGCCGCGTTGAACCGGCTTCCACCGCACTACGCTCCTCCGTGAGCTCTCCCATAACTCCCACCTTACCCCTCCTCGTTCCCCGATTGTTAAGTGAAGGCGGAGGCACTGGAGAATCTTCGGAAGTGAGACGACATACGCTGATGCTTCGCACACAATCTCGGTGACACCTTGCCGCTATTACCAATTTTATTGGTACGTATATTGCGTGTTTCTTTTGGACGATGCGCGTGGATGCTACAACGAAGACGATCAATTGCTTCTGTGTCTCAAGCTGTCGGTTGAACTGGCAAGCGCTGCGGTTGTTTTTGTAAATATACTTTATAATTTGTCTTTAGTGTTCAATCCATCGTTCGCGTAACAATATCAAGAAAGCGGTTGGGCATCACATGAAGCGAGCACGTGCTAAGCTATCACCCAGCTGCTCATGGTCCAGGGCATTATCCGAAGTAATAAAACGTCTCAGCTTCGCCCGAACGGCGAAGCATCGATTGCGATAGCAAATTAGCAGACACCATTTGCGAAGTAAGGCGAATAGCGTCATCGGTCGTACAAGCTCGTAAAGATTCGCTTATTAACTAAATTACCAAGCATGGTGTCACGTACGCACATGCAAACAAACTCATCACTCGGTGAGGGCTGACGCTCACTGTCAAACGTTGGCGTGAGGAAGAGCGGCAGTAGCAGCGACCGAATTGACCTTCGTGCTGCCTCTTGCTTCAACTCGAACCAAGAGACGACAACATAGCGCAGACGAAGCTATCAGTCCTCGGTGCACCTAGACTCTGTACTCATCGCGAACCGCTTTCAAGGTAGGGCCCGCTCGGCCACGATCTAGTCGCTTCATACACAGCCGACGCTACAGTAGCACACCACCCGAATGGGGCATTGCACGATATGGAAGGCGGCACGCTTCCTGCCCGCCTGTCTCCCTTGAGCACGCGCGAGATCGAGCCACCATCCTCGGCTCATCCTCGCACGCTTTCACTCGCAACCACAGTATACGGCACACGGTCGCGCTGTTATCACACTTGGATTTTATATTGAACATGACGGCGACGCCAACGACGGGAATGCGCCCTGAACCGTCCATATAATTGCTATCGCAATAGGAGGCTGCAACACGCCTGAAAACGAGTTATTTCGTTTCCACCATGCGCCCAAATTGAGTTGTGTGTCCATTACTAGCTCGGCTGTCGCAGATGCCATGATAAGAGATACAGTGCCTGCTCCCCAAGTGTTTTAACAATGTTAATCTCGCTTTCTACATGCCTGTGATTCCTCGGCTATCGAAACCGAATACATCCATCGCCCTTATCTGAGGTGGTGCTGAAAACAAAGAGGAACGGGGCAAAGGTCACGCTATATGTCGGTAATTTGGACTGGATGATTACCGAGAAAAGTTCTTGGGCAGCAGAAGTAGCAGGAGAATGTCTATAACGAACGTATACCAACAAATGAACAATGTACATTGCGCTGCCTCCACGGATCAGGTGGAGCATATTGCGCTATTTTTCTCCCTTGTTTCTCTCGTTTAGCCTCGCGCACGGTAGCAAAGTGTACGTCCACACGGGGCTTAAATTCGTTGCCTTTTCTTGCTTTTCTTTCTCTCTCTCTCTCTTTGTCTACATCAAAAAGATGGGTGAACGGAACGAGGAATCATGCGCTCTCAAGACTCATTGTCCCTGATTGAAAGAGCGAAATTTGCCATCCATATCATGTTTGATGCGAGTCCGTTATTGTTATGAGCACATAAAGGTGAATTCGTACTTCGTCTGCTCTCGTACGAATGTCTAGAGCTACTGTGCCGCAGCGAATCAGTGGTGCCTAATACGCCGCCCGGAACACCATCCCCGGGAACGAGCAAATTTCCTTGCGATAGCGCTTCACCTAGCCAATTTTGCCGAAACAAAGGCAGACTCCCCTGGCGATCGCACGAAGGAACTTCTTTTCATCAACGGCTCAATTTCCCGGCCCAGTAGACCGCGCACCACTTACAACGGTAGCAATGGGCAGACAGCTTCTAGCGAAGGCCTCCGTGCGCGTTGGTGTGCTGCGTTGCTCAGCTTTGCCCCAGAACATCAACTGTGGGCAGTCCAGCGGGCTGACGACGCCGCCAGAGCCCGAGGGGGTTCGCGGCAGACGCCCAAACAGGGTGAAGCCTACCATATCAACTTGCCGGACAAAAATAAAGTTTTCACCACCACCACTTACAATGGTACGTCTGTGTCAGCCGTCTTCACGCGAACCGTGATGCAAGAAGATTTACTGCACGGTAGTACCTGCCTTTTGCAGACAAAAGAACGAGCTCAGATTCAAAACCATACAATGGGTCAAAGGAGTTTGGAACGCAGCCGACACTCACTTTGGGACGAACGACAATGACTCTCTGTCGAGGCGCGTTCATGCATAATATTAGCATCGGTTGGTTTTGGCAGGAATAATTTTTGCCTTGCATGAACGGATGAAAAAAAAAATGCTTTATGCAACGACGCTTCGTCCAGGGAAAAGGGAGTCCATTTTCTAGGCGAAACTTTAGCTTCCTGTAACAAACCTTTCCTTGTGTCCTGTTTTCATTGTCCTCTTGTGTGCCTGGGCATCCATCCGAAACACCTGCCGGGGTACCTCACTAATTTTCTTTATTTTTTTACCCATAGCAACAGTATTAACCCGCTACAAGAATACAAAATGTGCAAAAACGATGCTGGCACTTGATGTTAGCACGTGTAATGAGCACAGGCCGTAGGGGCATATAAATGTGCGCACACATTCATGGCTACATAATCCGGCTCACGAGAGCCCACATTTCGCAGAATGAAAGCAGCTTCGGTCGCGTGCGCACTGGGTTTACCTCCATCCTCGGACGAAAGTACGCAGTACACTGCCTCACGTGGCCTTATGGACACCACGGAACACTGTAATTCCACCGCGGAGTGTGCAACAGCATTACTTTCGTGTTTATCGCATTTTGAGATTACGGACAGAGAGGAGGACAGTCCTTGTCACCCCCTACCCCCCCCCCTCTTGTCCCCGCCTACCACTCCACGGTTTTTCCAATATTTGCAGATCCGCAGCGACGACAGGGCCCCACCCAACGACGGCTACTGCCACGCGATCCGTAACCTGTGTGCCATAGGTAAGCATTGTACAAGGGTGGATGAAAACACAATGAAGGAACGACGAGGCAAAGACTGCAGCTGCCTGCAGACCACCGCCGCCGACCGGACTCTTCGATAGAGCGAGCTGCGTGACCCGCTGAATCAACTTCGCGCTCTGGCGTGCTCGCGGTAATCCTTTCGTCCACGCGAAAGCCGCGCCAAGCTCGCTGAATGACGACGCTGTTGGCACATCTTTGTTGGCTTCACTCGTGGTTGTTCACCTCGTTGTACAGGCCGCCCGCGGCTTTCGCCGCGTTGTCCCCGCTTTCAGCCCCTACACGTCTGTATGTTCACGCTGTGCGTCTGTATGCCTACGCACTTAGCTCCGTATGGCCGCTATAACGCCGCGCTGCAACGGCGTTATGCGGCGCCGTATTACGCTGGCCCGCTTCCCTCAGGGCCCTGCGCTGAGGATTACCCTCTGTATATCGCCTGTGCAAACTACCGAAAATCGATTACGTCACGAGGTTTCAAGCTTTAGCTGGAAATTGATGCAGCGCTGCACTTTTATAGAGCTAAAGATGGATTTGAGGAGTTTTACTTCTGTTCCGAATGAGCACTGACTGCGTTCTGACGGTGGGAGCAGCGGTGAGGCCAGAAAGTAAAATCTGTAGTTTTTCGGAGACAACATGACGGAGTGAGAACCATAAATCGTCGTGCCCAGTACTCAGTGACTTCTGACATGGCGAGCTGCATTTGTGTGCTTTGCATCTATCTTACTTGCCCCAAAACCACAGTGCAAAATTTAAATCTCGATATTTTCAATGTTTTGTCGGCATTTTTCTTCCCATCGAGGAAGAGTGCCACTCACTGCGACAAACGCTCATCGCGGTCGCGGCGTGCCGAAGTCTGGGTGCTTTAGAGGTTCGTGGATCCCTCTTTGAAGCCTTCCCGTACACTAGTGCATCGCCTATCGGCCCAGAAAGTCGTGCCTTCCAACGCGGGCTCAACAGCGTAAATTATTCACGACTTGGCTGCTAAATACACGCCGCAAAATAGCACCGCCTACTTGTTATGCGACCTTTCGTTCAATTCACCGAGCGAACCGATCATGCGCGCGCCATTTCTGGCAACACTGCGCTCGCTGTAAAGAAGCGTTTATTCTTTTATCTGTTCTTATTTTGTTTAAACCAGTTTGTTTTGTGCTCCTATATCACGGCTGGCAGTGCAGCCTGTTATCTACAACCGTGCTTCAACTTCAAACCGCGCATTCAAGACGTAGAGAAGCGAAAGGAAAGCTTGCTGCAGTATAGGGCATCTTGATTTTTTTTTTGTCTCTAGTTATTTTTATACGTTCAGAATACTGCAGCGTAGAGCGCGTAGTGCGTGATATCCATCACACGTACCAAGTAGCTTACGCGAAGTGACAGCGAAAAATGGCCTTTTTTTTTTTTTCCTGGCTGGTAAAAGAGTTTGCGCAATTCCGCGCGGGGAGCATGGTGGTCGCAAGTGCTGAAAAGATCGGGTCATGACCGCTTGGTACGTTGACGTGCCGTCGTTTTCTTGCGTCTGTTGGCGCCGACTAATGCCATATTGGCTTTAGAAGACGGTCTAATCTCCTCAGTCGTTCTGCACTCCGTCCACTAGCACAGACGTCACGCTGAGTCCAACTGCCACCGATTTCCCGTTAAACACAGCGGGGGTCTTGCGTCTCACGAAAGGCCTTAAGAGAAAGTTTTATCTTGGGCCCCACTACGATGCCGCCTATTAATGTACATATGAAAAGCAGAACCGCTTTTCTGGAATAACAACTAGGTTTATTTTAATGAAATTTGTTGCATATAAGAGAGAAAGTTAAATTCTAGTGATCGTTAGAAGCGGAAGTTCGATTTAGGACATATATATGTCATAAAGAATTTTCAAAAAAAAGTAAGTTTAAAAAATAGAAGCACAAAAATTACAAATTTGTAGCTTTTCACGAAGAATAGTTATCGCAGTTCTGCCAACTGTATCCATTGCAGCATGCATGCTAAGAAGACGGATTCGATATATCAGTTTATATCTTACCTGAATTAGTTACATTGCTTGCAAGTGTCTTGCAAAAGTCCTACTCATCATGTAAGTGGTCCATTGACGATTCATGCATAATATATCAACTTTGTCCACTTCAGACGCACTATTAGAATTAATTAACTGAATTGTGATATCATTTTTCATTCGTGAGTTAGAGTTGCAAACTTGATAGCTTCATGTCTCAAAATTTGCGATATTTAATGACTTTCGTTGAAAGATTCACGGTCGATCTAAATAAAAAATTCGCTATAACGGTCACTGGATATCAACTTTCTTTTTTTTAAATGCAACAAGCTTCATCAAATTTGATGCACTGCTTGCAGAGAAAAACGATTTCTTCTTTGCCATGTATTTAGATAACAGCCGCCGAGCTACAGCTGTTTCTTAAGTGCACTGTGGTAAACACTGTCGTGGGGCACGGCACGGACCGTATTTATTTTATTTATTTTTTTGGCCTGCGCCCCGCCCGACCCCGGCATGAACCCGAAGGTTCTATGCGTTGACCCACCCGAGCACTCCCTAGTGATTTCAAACCTCGCCCGTACCAGGCCCGGGGTCAAAAAATTAAATACCGGCCCAACCCGGCCCGGTTTGGTTCGACCCATTAGCTCTTGAGCCCATATGAAGCTAGGTCGACTTCCCGTTTATTACCCGCCGTGCTTGCTTAGTGGCTATTGCGTTGGGCTGCTAAGCATGACGTCACGGGCTCGAATGCCGGCCATGTAGGCCGCATTTCGATGGGGGTGAAACGCGAAAACGCCCGTGTACTTAGAATTAGGTGCACGTTAAAGAACCCCTGGGTCCAAATGATACCGGAGTCCCCAACTGCGGCGTGCCTCATAATGAAGTCGTGGTTTTGGCCCATAAAACCCCCTATTTTAATAGAAGAAAAATTAGTCATCCACCCAAACGTAGCTAAGGGCTACAAAGGAAAACTACATGGTTTCCTCGAAAGAAAAGCTTCGCAGTTGAAGATCCAAAATAAAAAAAAAAATGGGCTGACAGGTGGAATAGCACACTGTGGTGTAAAGGTTACAGACAGGGATAAGATGCCTAAGAAAGGCTGGCCAACGTTTCGATAGGAGGACCTATCTTCATCAAAGGCGGCCTCGTCATCCTCGGCATGTTAGTTTTAAAGGGTTAGTACAGTGACGTCACGTGCGGTTGTTGTCGGTGGCGGCTGGTTGTAAAGGGAGAGACTTCAAAGAGAATGAGCGCTGTCGCCTGGCGTGGTTCCTAAGACGCGGGGACAAGAGCGAGAGAGTGAGAAGGCGGGGAGAGAAGAAAAGAAAGAACAGAAGAAGAAAAAAAAGGGAAAAAAGACACCAAAAAGTCAAAAAGATCAAGAAAAGAAAAGGAAGGGCATGTGAGGGTGTTGGGGAAGCGAGAGGTTGGGAAGCATTCAGAGGTGTCGTTGGCGGCATGTTTTTGTGGCTTTAGAAGGGCCGGACAGGCGGTCAGTGCTCGACTAACAAAAAAGATCCAAAAAGACATCACTTGAAAGAATGACTTCAGTAGCGTAGCAGCAATGCGTCGGGTAATTTTTAAGGAGTTGAGATGGCGACAAGGAACCTGGGGTGGAATGCATGGGGTAACTGGAAGGCAGCGGCATGGTCTTTCAAGGGACGTTAGCCCCAGTAGCTGAACGTAGGCGTCGTCACGGCGTTGTACAGAAATGGCGACACCCTGTGTGGCTGTTTCACCGATAAAGGTATCCTGGCATCTGGGACTTTGGACTGTGTTAGTGAGGGTGATATATATATATATATATATATATATATTAAGAACAGGCATAAAAGCAGGAGGGGGAGGGTCACATGAGTAGAAGCGGGTGGTGGCAGGTGTACATGGGAAAAGTTGTCGCACAGTTGATATAAATGTAAAAGCATAAAACAGTATATTAAATTGAGTAGTGGGCAAGAAAAAATGGAAATGGATGTATCGGTGAGGTTAAGAATTAAGGTTAGCTGGTGGCACAATGTGTTTTGTGCCTTGGTTGATGATATGAGAATTTGAGATTTACGTTACCGCTTTTAAAGATTTTAAGTTGCCACGTGCCAGATTGATTCCCGTCAGGTGTAGGCATTTAAATTTGCGTATGAGGTATGATTCCGTATATTTGCTCTCGCGAGGTGAACGGAAATTTGTTTGTAGTATATAGAGCCTTGCTTTGTCGAATATATGAGCATGTTTATTGAAGTGGCTGGCTACTGCTTTAGGTAAATTATGTTTTGTATCTGTGCGGTGACCATTGAGTCTTCTATGAATTTGTTGTCTAGTCTCACTTACGTATTGTTTGCTACAAGCGGCACATTCTAGACAGTAGACTAGGTTGCTTGATGTGCAGCTGAAACTCGGAGTTACCTTGTGTGAGCAATTGGACGCTGTACTTTTTACTGTAGTAGTAGATTGAATATGTTTGCATGTAGAGCACCTGGGTCGGCCACAGGGGCCGGTTTCCAACTTCGTCTTTGTCCTTAGTTGCATGCACAAGAATATCCTTAAAATTAGTGTTGCGTCTGTAGGCTACTTTGGGCGGGTCGGGAATAATCTTAAGTTTCTGGTTGCTGGTTAGAATTGGATAGTATTTATTGATGATGTTCACGTTAGGGAGTGCGCTTGAGAATTTAGTAGTAAGAAGAGGCGTTGTTCTTTTGATCCTAGGGTGGGGCTTGAGGACCTCGGATTAAGTTTGGTTTCATCGGTGTAGGCTTTTTGAAAGGTACTGTTTCGGTGGTTCCTGTTTGATAGGGTTTGTTTAAGGAGATGGAGTCTATCTATGTAGTCTTGGTTTTCAACGCAAAAGCGACGTAGTCGTGTGGCTTGCCCGTTAAAGATGCCTTGTTTGCAATGTCTGGGTTGGTGGCTCATATATTCTATGTACTGTTGTTTGTCGAAAGGTTTCATATACAGCGTTGTCTTTCGTTCCCCTTGTCAATGTATGTTGTTGTGTCCAGAAAATGTGCTCCGTTGAAGACTCTGATGTGAATTTTATTGTTGGGTGAAAACAATTTAGAAATGCTACATATTTACCTAGAAGCTCTTGACCATGTCCCCATATTACGAAAATGTCGTCTATGTATCGTAGGTATGTGTGGGACTTGCCAGTGTAGCGCGATAGGAAACCTGTTTCTAGAGTCCCCCTAAATATTTCCGCTTAGGTTGGTGCAAAAGGCGTACCCATACTTGTTCCATGTATTTGTAGGTAGTAACTTTCTTCTAATTCGAAGTAGTTATGTGTCAGAACTAATTCAAGGAGAGACAAGTAGACTTCAATAGAGTGTTGTGCATTGTGTTTAGACAGCGTTTGTTTTATCGAAGATAAACCATCGG
The DNA here is from genome assembly GCF_050947875.1 of Dermacentor variabilis. NCBI lineage: Eukaryota > Metazoa > Arthropoda > Arachnida > Ixodida > Ixodidae > Dermacentor > Dermacentor variabilis. Next base: position 63,109,967 of record NC_134569.1, on the reverse strand, counting down.
GGATGGCAATGTTGGTGTACAGGGCGGTGACTTCTAGTGTTGCGATAATTATGTTTTGGGGTAGTGTGCCTTTGGTAATAATGTCCTCCATAATGCTCAGCAGGTGGGGCGTATCTCGTAGAAATGACGGAAGGGCTTTTGGAAAGTCAGCAAGGAAGTAGTTAAGGAATGTGGAGATGCTCTCTGTCGGGGTGTTGTTGTTTGATTGTATCGGGCGACCTGGGATATTCGCGGTGTATAGTTCAGTGGATGGAACTTTATGCATTTTTGAAAGGAGGTAGAAGCACCCGGTAGTTCTGTTGCTTCGTTTAAGAAATTTGTATTCTGACGGTGTTATCAATTCATCAGCCAAAAGTGATTTGAGCTTGTTGGTAATTGCCAGTGTGTAGGATAATGTAGGATCGTTATCTAGCTTACGGTAATGTTTTGAGTTGTTTAGTTGTCCGTAAGCCTCGTGCTTGTATTTTCCTAATGGCCAAAAAACTATACTTGCACCCTTATCTGCTTCCTTTGCTCAGCAGTGATACCACGTTCTCCTTGTGGGACGCAGGAAGTTTTCACAACAACCGGCTATACAACCTAGACTCTTCCCTACGTCTTTGCATTCCAGCTGGACTCTGCCGTCGCGAAGCTACCCTGCTTTGTCGAATATGGCTAAGGGTGGCGTTCACGAAGTATTTTGCTTTCCGAATCGGATGGGCCGACGACGCCTCGTGTGGTGACTCTGGAAACGAGGAGACTCTTCAGCACCTTCTCTGTGACTGTCCTCGCTATAATTTACAGAGACGATCGCTCGGAACCGCGATAGCGCGCTTTGACCGAAGACCTCTAACAGAGGAACTTATTTTAAAATGCCGTCATCACAAGCCATTGCAGCAGAGGGCGACGAGGGCACTGTTGCAGTTTTTAAGGGCAACATAATTGGACAAGCAGCTGTAGCCTGAACAAATGTTGATTGTGCTGCAAATGTTACTGTGCTGTGCGGTGACAGTATGCGGTGACAGTGACCGATTGGGATTGTGTGTCTATGCTCCTTTCTTTCTTTATCTCTACTTTGTTATCACTTTACTTCCACCTCCCCTCTTTCCCCAACGTAGGGTAGCAAACCGAATCTTGCCCTCTGGTTAACCTCCCTGCTTTTCTCCTTTCCTCTGTCTCTCTCTCTCTCTTATCTGCTTCCTTAATAAGAATGTCATTCCGGCAACTAACATTTGAAATGATACAGCTCTCCGACGCAGTTATGTCTATAGGTCGCTTAGATGTCTTGGAGTGGCTTATAATTTCTTCACTGATAGTTTTAAGATATATGTCAAGTTCTAAGGCTTGTTCTGGTTCGGGAGTCCAATTGGATTGGGCTCTAAGTGGTGTCGTCCCGGTGGCTGGTGTGTTACCTGCGAAAAAGTGTCTGATACGCATTCGTCGGGAAAATTCTGAAAGATCCTTGTGAAGCTCAAATTCATTTATTGTGTTGTTCGTGGGACAGAAGCTGAGGCCCTTGCTGAGCACGCCTGTTTCTTCTTTGTTTACCGTTGAGCTACTGGAGCTAACGTCCCTTGAAAGTCCAGTTACCCCATGCATTGCACCCCAGACTCCTTGTCGCCGTCTTAACTCCTTCAAAATTACCCGACACATTGCTGCTACGCTACTAAAGTCGTTCTTTCAACTGATGTCTTTTTTGGGTCTTTTTTGTTACTCGCGCACTGACCACCTGACCGGCTCTGCTAAAGCCAGAAGAACATGCCGCCAACGACACCCCTGAATGCTCCCTAACCTCTCGCTTCCCCAACAACCTGCCATGCCCTACTTTCTTCTTTTCTTGTTCTTTTTTCCTTTTTGTGGCTTCTTTTCCTTTTTTTCTGATTTATTTCTCCCCAACTCCCCACTCTCCCACTTTTCTCCCCTCGTCTAAGGAATCACGCTTACAGACGTCAGGCGACAACGCTCATTCTCTTTGAAGTCTCTCCCTTTACAACTAGCTACCACCAGCAGCAACTGCACGTGACATCAGTCTACTAACCCTTTAAAACTAACATGCCGAGGATGACGAGGCCGCCTTTGACGAAGATAGGTTCTCCTATCGAAACGGTGGACACCCTTTCTGAGGCACCTTATCCTTGTCTATAACCTTTGTTCGCAGTTGAAGAAAAATTCGTCCTGGTCCGGAACTCAAGTGCGGGACTTTTCTTTCAGCTTTCTTTTTCTTTCCACTGCGAAGTTTTCTTTTGAGGAACCCGTATGGGTTTGCTTTGTAGCACTTAGCCACCTTTGGGTGGATGTCTCATTTTCCTTTTAATTACTTCTCTCACCTTGTGTGCAAGTTTCCGCATTACCATTACGTCACCCCCTAATTTAATTTTAATTTTTCTAGTTTATTCTGAAGATACTGCTATTTGATCAACGGTCGCCGTGGGGTCTTCACGCTGCATCAAGCAAGATTTCGCCCTGAGCACCCTCTTCCTAGCCACTCTAACTTTGAGAGAAATAAAAATTCCATTACTATCCGAAGCCAAGCAAATTATTATTCAATATGCAAACGCACCTAAATAATGGACAATAAAGAAAATATGGAGGGATGAGCCTGGCAACTGCCACTGCGAGTGGCACAAGGTGTGCTTAATATATAGAAGGGACGGTATATTAAAAGGAGTTTATTATCTGCAAGAGGCAGATTTACCTTCGTCAAGTTTTCCGGTAAAGGTGCTGCTAAATAAAACAACTGAATCCTTTGATTACCATGCTCGTGCTTTAAAGTGGGATATCAACTACCGTACTACGCTTTCCAACTAGTTGTCCTCTTTATAACCCCTATCTGCCAGCCCCAGTGTAGGGTAGCAAACCGGAGAGCAATATCTGGTTTACCTCCGTGCCTTTCATCTTTATCTCTCTCTTTCTCTCTCTCTGCGCGGCCATATATAGCAATGGCATAGGAGAACACTCCCGTACCCACAGCTAGTCTTTTTTTTTGCTTTCTAAATGAGATGAAATACAATAAACTTGGCTCGAAGGCAATTTTAAATGCACCGGTCTGTTGTAACTTATGTGACAGCGCGATAAAATGAGCAAAGGATGATGATAGAGACAGTATGAAAACAGCGCTGCTACATAAGTTGCAATGAAGCAACTAGCCCAGCAAGCAACCGTTCTGGTCTATTGTTTTTATAAATACCACAACACATTGTCATTATAATCCTTTTCATTAAACGGAAATTGGTGACCTGAAAGGGTAACACTCATGTGCAATCATTTTACCATATGAAATCTGGCATTGTTATTGCTAGTGGTGCAAATTTAGGCTTTCACGTTTCGCAATATGAGATCATTTGCGCTATATCTACTGTCGTGTTGTCACGTAGGATGCCAGTCACAGTGCGTGTACAGCGTAGGCAACGTAGTCTTTTTTTTTTTTGTCGTCAGATAGGGATATCATATGATTGTTCTTTCACTCGAATTCGCAGCTAACACACCTAGTGCTAGAAAAATATATACAAGGCTGGGAACACCAGGGCCTACCCACTTACCATGTGAGAATAGCATTTAAGAAATGCAGTGTGAGAGTAAAATTTTCTACGTTCCGTTTCCTTTTTCACATCCCTCTCACCATAGCTGCAAAATTATGCAGCATCCACGTACGCTTAAAGTGCTTATCCAAGAACAATGTGCACTTGGAAAGTCTTAATTTAATTAGTTCGACTAATTGTGGGATAAGCTGTGGCAGTATATTCAACTCACCAGAACAAATAGTGAAGAAAAATACTGAAAACAAGTAGCGATTTGCACTATTCCTTAACGCACAAATTATTTGTTCATGAATATACCAGAACTAACTAGAGACCCGCTTATTTCAACAGAATTTATTTTATTTACGTTTCTTTAATTAAAATCATCACGCACAACGCAGTGCCAAGCGGCATGTTAATAACTCTGGCCAAAAATCTACATGCATTCGTGCAGCAACAAAATATTGTAAACGGCTCTGCCTTTAGACACGTCTTCTGCTCTGGAAAGATGTAACTAGCTGCATTGAAATTACTTTCATTAATTCGCCTTCTGGGCGCAATACGAAGTACACGTTGAACAACTAGAAACAGTCTAGGTTTTTCTTTTTTTTGCTGCGAGTTTCTTTACATTCAAATACTTTACAATCTGTTCAAGGTCATTGCAATGCAAATATTTTGCTAACTCTTCGTCATTTTGATCCGACTCTGTGATGTCTTGTCCCTCCTGAAAGTCGTCCTTCGCCGCCACTCCCAACTACCCTAATGCTCTTCACCTTGCTTACAGGCTGTCATACTCATAGCGGGCCTTCCAATCGAACTTCGGGTCGTCCGTGCCTCGGCTGAGCACGATGACCTCTGGGAATCCGAGATCTGAACAAGCTGGGAACAATGTTGACTAGCGTTTCTTTTTTATTCGCCAATCAGTTCTGTAGAGTCCCACAAGGCGGAGTAAGCTTCTCAACAGGGATAAATGTCATCCACTTGAATCTAGCCCGGAGCTACAAAGGAAGCCCGCGCTGGTTTCTATGAAAGCATGCTTCGCAGTTTAGCAAAAACTTGTCCAGGTCAGGGATTTTAGCCAGGGACTAACGCTTTTTCGGGCCGCTCGCTCTACCATCTGAGCTAACCAGGAGACTAGCAGAGAGCAGCACGAAGGCGAACTAATCGATGACTCGAAGTACGGGGCACTAAATATGGTAAATCAGTTCTGTGGAATCCCGAAAAGTGAAGGAAGGTTCATGAAAGAAAAGAACTCTCATCCAGTCCAACTTAGCACAAAGGTACAAAGGAAACCCATACGGGTTTAAGAAAGCTTCTCAGTTGAGGAAAACCTCGTGCGGGTCCGGGATTGGATGTAAATAGCATGCCCGGGCATAATGCGGGCCTGACTAAGGCCCGGGCCAGACCTGAGCCCGAATCTTCTTGGCCCGGCCCTGCCAGGGCCCGGATTTTTGGGCCAGCCCGTGTAGTGGTCTATTCTCTGTAACGTTGTACGATGGAGTGGATGACGAAGGGAACATCGTTCGGCAGTGTGCAGGCTAGGCTGGAGAAAGGAATTATTCAATTAGTGTTACGGATTTCGTCCACAAACTTTACAAACTTTGATCGGCTGGTGTTCTTAAAAGGGCGCAAGATGAGGAAAACCACGAGTCTTGCGCCTCCTTCTTATTATTTTGTCACCCGGATTGATAGACGGCCGACAAATTGACGTTTCAGTCTGTGTTAACATCCAATCACTTAAGTGTAGGGGTTGGCAGACAGGTTCACCAAACTACTTGAACCAGTTACGAGACTACACTCACCGTCTGGACAATATCTATTAAACCAGCTCGTTCGATGATTTAAGGCGCCTTCTTATAAGCGTGATGTTTTCCCAGGAATTTCCGCTATAGGTGCAGCCTTTTTCCTTAGTGATTTTCTTGTTCCTGTGCCATTGTCCCGTGTATGGCCTACCCTAGGGGGTCTTTGCTCAAGTCCCCAGCAACGACGCGCTTTCAACGCCCTTGCTCTCTATCAAAACCGCCGTGAGATAGACGTTGCGGAGAAATTTTGTGCGAAAGTCACCGGCGGCACAGTTTTAGTCTCTGACATGACTTTAGGCGACATCCGCGGTCCACGAGATACAAGTATGGACGCTCCATTCTCTATGAAAGAGTTAGAAACTGCTATGGCGCTCTGCAGGTGTTCGTCTTCACCAGGGCCCGATGGCATAACATATACTGCTTTGCGCCACCTAGGTCAAGAAGCACGAAGAGAACTCTTCAGCCTTTTTAATAGTTCATGGCGAGGTGGTGTCGCCCCACAGGAATGGTAACGCTGCCGCCTGGTACCTCTGCTAAAAACAGGAAAGTCACCGCTTGAACTGGCATCGTATCGGCCTATAGCACTTGTCAGCTGCTTCGGGAGCTCATGGAACGTATGATACTCATGCGTCTCGAATGGTACCTTGAACACCACAAAATTTACCCTGACTCTACGGCGGGACTACGACGAGGCCGTTCATCGAATGATACTGTCATCGATTTAGCATCATCTGTAGAACAGCAAAAATCTCGGAAGCGATTATCAGTAGCACTGTTTCTTGACGTGAGAGGCGCTTACTACAACGCTTCCAATCAAACCATTCTAGACGCACTTTTGACAGTTGAACTAGGAGGGCGAGTATATCGATGGATCAGTAACTACTTGACACAGAGGTCCTTGTTCGTACGTACGGAAGATGGTCCGACAACCTACCACTACACTTGTCGAGGCGTTCCCCAAGGCGGTGTTCTAAGCCCTATTCTTTTCAACCTCGCGCTTCTTGGGCTAGCCGAATCCCTCCCGGAAACAGTGAGTGTTTCAATCTACGCCGACGACATCTGCATCTGGACATCAGCGGTCACTCGCCTGCAGGTTCACGCAAGGCTATAGATAGCAGCAACACAAGCATCTGACTATCTTTACACACAAGGCCTTACCATCTCAACAGAAAAATGTGCGTTAGTCGCTTTTACACGAAAAGCGATGTCTCGTTATCCAGTGTGCATCAATGGCCAGCCTATCTGCTACAAGAGAAATCATCGGGTTTCGGGTGTCATTGTTGACCGGGACCTCTCTTGGAGCCCTCAGGATACCCACTTGAAGAAGCTCACATCTATTGTTCACGTCTTCAAGTTCATCGCCGGCAAAACATGGCGATCGTCCGTGGGCTCCACGCTACATTTATATCGAGCACTTCTTATCGGATTCCTGCGCTAGAGCTCTCCCGTGCTTGCTAAAACAGGCAAGTCAAATCTTCGAGAACTTCAGAGCGTGCAAGCACAGGCACTACATGTTTGCCGAGGCCTTCCGCGGAACGCCTCAACAGCAGGAACCATTATAATGGCTCAAGACCACCCCCTCACGACTCACATTAGCACCGACACGCTTAGGGCCCATGTTCGTCATGTTTCACGGATGCAATCAAGCTATCTTGCCTGCCTGCCAGAACGACCACAGGCGTCCTTTCCAACGAGGTCAACATTCATCGTGTCTCAATACCATCAGGCTTCACACCCTCAGCACGTTCAACCTCAGCTTTGTGGTGTTTAAAACAACAAGAAGACCGACCTGCCTACCGGCGTTGAAGCAAGCAGCTCTAGATTGTTTGCACACTTTCTACGTTGACCGAGTCAACATATATACGGATGGCTTTTCCACTCAGACCAGCTCCACCGACGCACTGGTTATACCACCACGATCACTAAGCATCCGATACAAGATTACTCATTTGAAAGCATCGACTGGTTCGGAGCTTGTTGACCTCCGAGGTGCCCTTGATTATATTAACAACCAAACGGCTAATCGGTGGGCAATATTCTGGGATTCGAAGGCGGCCTTACAATGTCTTCTGTAATCTTTTCGTCGCGTCTCCTGCGAACAACTCGTGCCGGAGATACGAGAAATGCACCATCACATGGTCGCGAAATTACACGACGTCTTATTTCAGTGGCTGCCTGGCCATTGCGGCATCTCCGGCAACGACTTCGCTGACGAAGCTGCCAGGGAAGCGCACGAAGGAGCAACCCTTGTTTCTGTACCTTTATCGCGGACTGACGCAGCCCAACACTTAAGCAAGCTAGCGCACCGTATGACATTGGAGAAGTGGCACACACCTGAATTCACCCAACATCGATTGCATTCCCTCGATCCACCTATGCAACTGCGGCTATTACCAGGGCTTCCGCGTAATGACGAAACAATGCTGTGCCGCTTACGCTTTGGCGTCGCATTCCCCAATGCATATACATTTTTGATTGGAATGGCCGATAGCGCCGAGTGCAATGCCTGCGGTGTCGAGGAAACTATAGAACATCTACTGTGCTACTGCCCATCTTTTGAAAATGAAAAACATGACCTCTGCACTGCTCTGAACCAGTTAGATACAAAAACGTTCGCCTTGAACAAGGTCTTGGGACTATGGCCTCGCATATCGCAGCTACAAAAGGCCACAAAAGCACTGCTGCGATATTTGAAAGCTACTCGATCGAATCAACATCTGGGATCCGGACTGAGTGACCGAACGATGTCCCCACTGGACTTTCTCTTCTTCTTTTAATCTTTCCGTCCCCTTTTCCCTTTCCCAAGTGTAGGGTAGCCAACCGGGCTCAGTCCTGGTTAACCTCCCTACCTTTCATTTATCATATGCTCTCTCTGTCTTGTTCCTGTGGGCGTTTACATAAGCTTCTGAATGGTTGAATCAATTCTAGGGTTTCACGTGCCGACACCACAACTTCATTATGATGCACGCCGTGTGGGGGACTCCGTAATAATTTTGTCGACTAGAGGATCTTTAACGAGCCCCCAATGCACGGAACACGGGCGTTTTTGCATTTCGCCTCCATCGAAATGCGGCCACCGCGACCGGGATTTAAACGCACTACCTCGTGGTTAGCAGCGCAGCACCATAGCCGCTAAGCAACCGCGGCAGGTCTGTTCCGTGGTTCGATCGCTGTGCTAATTAAGCTGTACCGTAAGTGCAGAAGGCGCTGTCGTTAGTGTACGCCTACCTGGCAGCTTACGGGCGACGCTAATTAAAACTCTTGGGGTGCCTGGGGTGGCATTCTCGCGGGATAATTTTCTGAGAAACCATGCTCTCACTTCGAGCGGCTAGCCCCCGAAGCGTTCGGCGTCGGCAGGAAACAGCGTTCATGGCACTGTGCCAACCGTGCTCAGCCTGCGTGCGCTTGTGGCATTCTAGGCACGCTGTCGCTCGTAGGCGTCTCTAGCACTATTTTTTAATGCGAAGCATTTCGTGGCGAACATGTGCCACTTGGACAGTATTTCATGACATTCATCTCACGGCCTATCACTTATGTTCGTCATACACTCTTGTCATACTATGCTAATTCTGGTACATACCAAGTTAATGAAACGACCATGAGAGCACCAAGACGTAGGTGGCTGTTTCATGACCTGCGTGACACCCATGTCATGACATTCGTATCATGACCTATGATGCATGTTCGTCAAACACGCTTGTCATACTCTGCCAATTTTGGTACATACCTAAACATAGGCTGCTGTTGCATGACCTACATAACACGCCTGTCATGTCATTTATGCCATGACCTATCATTTATGTTCGTCATACACTCTTGTCATACTATGCCAATTTTGGTACATGACAAGAAATAGGCGGCTGCTTCACGACCTACAGACACGCATGTCATGACATTCATGTCATGAGATGCGTGTAAATATGGAACATGAAACAAAAAAATTCTGTTCGGAGAAGTAGAATCGAGCTTGTTGAGAAGCAATTATCAACTTTTTCTGCAATGGACAGCATGGTTAATGATGTTGAGACCACGGTATCTGTATTGAACAAACAAGTTACTTTCTTGGTCGGAAATGTTGATGATCTCGAAAGCAAAGGAAGGATGAACAACTTGATTGTTTTCGGCGTAGACGAGTCTGATAACGAGACTACCGAGGTGCTTTAAAGGGTAGTGACAGAAGAAATTAACAGGATATTACGTGCAAACGTTGCCAGTATCGAAAGGATACAAAGACTAGGTCGAAAGGTCGAAAATAAAACGCACCTGGTTATTTTAAAATTTTTGGACTACCGTGGCAAAACAACCATACGGAAGACATGTAGCAAACTAAAGAATAGTAGTTATATTGTGTGAGGATTTTTCCAAAAAGGCGCGCAAAATAAGCAAACAGTTATGAAAAAATGCCTCGGTGGAAAAAACACACGGAGCGAAAGTTAAGCTACTATAGAGAGAGAAAGAGAAAAATTACCGACGATTACGTTACTTCCTAATGCGAAATTTGAGCGCAGCAAATAAGCTGTTTCACCTTTTGGATAGATTGAGGCAAAGAAATCGAGCAACACATGTATGCGCTATCACATAATTTTTTTTTTATTTTTCACACGTATTCCTTTAACAAAGACTCCACTAACAGTTCTTGACAGTCATGAAGGAAGCTTTGTGGTCGGAGAAATAGACTGATATATGTTCGACTTGGTACACCAATGCTTGATTCTCAAAGACGAGATCTATACAAGTGCCTCGCGAGGTTGTCACAGCCGTGGGGGAAGCAGAGGCTAAGCGCCGCCGCCGAGAAGACCCTGCCGTTCGCGCCGCCGAAGCGGAGGCTCATCGCCGCCGTCGAGAGCAACCAGCAGTAAGCGAGGCTGAAGCAGAAGCTCATCGCCGCCGCCGAGAAGACCCTGCAGCTCGCGCCGCCGAAGCGGAGGCTCATCGCCGCCGTCGAGAGCAACCAGCAGTAAGCGGAAGCGGAGGGGGGCGGCGTGTACACCCAGCGGCAAACGATGGGGGCAGAAGCGCGCGCAGCAAGCGGACAACACGATAAAGGGAGGAGGGAAGAGATAGCAGCGACTGACTGATGCCGCTGACGGCGATAGTGAGTCAACCCCAGCTATCCGCCACACAAGAACAGGGGGGGGGACCCTTTCCTCCTCTTTCTGCATGGCGGCGACGGTGTTCTATGCAGTCACGTTATCTTGACTCTCTAGCGGCGTCAGCGGCATCCAGCGGTATCAGTCGGTCGCTGCTAGCGCTGGGGGGATGAAAGGGGGGCGGAGCTGGTTACGAGGCCGACGACGACACCGACGACGACGCCGACGACGACGCGAAACCCAGGAACGGACGCCAAAGAGCTGCGCTCTAAAAACTTTTATTGTCAAGGTTGAGTGAAGTTTTCTTTCCCAGCGGTGTGGGCTAGCGTGGGCGTCTGCTTCGCCGCGACGCTATCAGCCCATTCCGCCAACCGTATCTGGTCTTTCGGGTTGTAAGTTTTCGCCTTCATCTCCCACTCTTCGTGTAAAGGAGCTCGCCTAAAGAGTTCTCTCGGGGAAGGGTTCTTTTGGCATGCCCGCAAGATATGATCTTGGTCCGCCAGAGGGCAGTTGCAATGTTTGCAGTTTGGTGGATATTGACCACCGGTCATTGCAGCTAGTCTTTTTTGATTAAGTACAGACCTAGTCTGTAGTCCCTGAGGTTAGTGGCCTGTATTCTTGTCAGTGTCTCGTGCGCGGATGGATATATTCGCCTCGATTTGCGGTAATAAACGATCATTTCGTTGGTGTGGATACCTTCACGTCGGTCAACCCCGTCGGGCGAGCCCACCTCCCGGTTACTTGCTGCTCGGGCGGCTAGGTGGGCGTCCTCATTTCCAGGGTTGCCCACATGAGCGGGTACCCACACCAACTTCAATTGATTGAGTTCTTTGTTAATGATTCTGAATGCTCGAGGGGAAATGAAACCCGAGCTGTTACGAATCGGTGTTTTCGAGTCGGATATAATAATCTTGGTGCCCGGGATGGAGGTGCCCATGGCGATGGCGACCTCTTCCGCCTCCACAATGGAAGATGTGTTTACCGTCGCACAGCTTCTGGTGTGTCCGTCGCCAGCAGTGACGGCTATGGTGTGTCGACCTTCCTATTGGTGCGGGCAGCATCCACGTACATGGCGGGTTGGTTTTTGTAGCATTGCCAGAGTGCCGCCGCCCTAGCTTGCTTTGCGTCTACCTTTGTTTTCAGTGCTCATGTTTTTCGAAAGCGGGGGGATAATGATCTTGGTCCAGATATTGTTAGCTATCCGTTGTCGTTGGGGGATGTCTAAGGCTCAACGATACCCCAAGGTGTCCAGGATCCGCTGTCCCGCGTGTGTACCGGATAATCGAACTGTTTGAGCCCATTTGTGGGCCTCTATGATTTCCTCAACGTTGTTATGCACCCCTACGCTTAAGAGTGCCTTCGTATTAGTCCATTTTGGTAGCCCAAGAGCCTGTTTGAATAACGTTCGGATTAGACCGTTAATCCGTTCCAAGTCCTTTTGCCTGAGATGCAAGTAAGGGCAGACATACGCCACTCGGCTCAGAAAGAAAGCCTGGGTTAGTCTGCAGGCATCTTTCTCCTTAATTCCGTGCCGTCGGCTGGAGACCCTCCTGAGAAGGTTCTGTAAGTGCCCAGGTGTAGTTTGTAGTCGTGCTACGGCTTCTCGGTTGTGCGTGTTTTGCTGTATCCACAGTCCTAACGCCCTGATTTTAGGAAGGGGTGGGGCCGGTTGTCCAGCTACCTGCACCTGAAATTGTGCGGGCATATTGGCAGCCGGGTTTGCGGGATTTTTGTTCCGCTTGGTGATCATCGTTATGGTAGGGTCATCTAGATTCCTGAGCATTTTGTTGGTGATATTATCATTACCGGCTGATGATGTCGTGCGTAGGCAGCCGAGAGCGGCGCATTCTTCGGCCTCGGTGATGTCTTCGTCTAATGTTGTGTTTTCGTCTCCTTTGTAATATATATATGCACCCGGATCCCTTTCTGTAATAAGATATTGCCCGTTCAAGAGGTTGACGAGATCAGAGTCTGTTCCCGGGAAACTGTGTGCGATTTTCTTAATCCTTTTATGAGCAGCACTTTTAGTGTGTTGTGGATCTATCATGTGTCTAAGCAGGGTCCAGACATTCTTTTTGCTCAACTGGCCATTCATACTGTCACATAATTGGTTCCATTGCATAGTGCTGAGCTCGCTAGAGTAGTCCTGAATCTCCTTCTCTAGGGCGGCGAGTTAGTGGCACAGCGTGCGGTTTATCTTATTCTTTAGCCATCTCTGCTGAAGGTCTTGATGCTTTACCCATAGACCTAGGAGTTTTGAGTCCGGCACGGGGCCTTCCTATTCTATCGGTGCCATGGTTGTTCCATCGTCCACATCCTGAATAAGCTCATTCGTCCACGCAGTGAGGTCTGCTATATCGGTGAGCCGTTTCCGGTTTCTTACGTATCGGAATACATCACATTTGGTATGTGGAGTTAACTTCATTTTCCTTTTATGCCCTTTGGAAGGGATAATGATAACAACAAGATAGCGATCCCTCCCAAGACTAGTTTCGTTGTTATCCCGAAGAGCCCAATTGGCATTTTTGACGAAGCATAAGTCGGGTGTGGTACTACTGCTTACACTGTTGCCAATACGCGTGGGCCTATCTGGGTCAGTGATGAGTGTAAGTTCTAATTCACTTGTCACTGAATATAGCGCATTGCCTTTCCTAGTGCAGTTTTGGTATCCCCAGACTGTGTGCGGAGCGTTAAAATCTCCTACAACAACGAGTTGTTACTTCTCTGCGGTTTTTCATGCTTTTTTCAGGAGGGCAATAACTTTGTTGCTTTTATCTTTCGGGGAGCTGTACAAGTTAAGGATGAATACACATCTGTGTTCTTTTTTTCTAGGCAGTAGCTGTACAAACGTGTATGGAATATTGTCTTCCTCCAGATCAATTTCCATCACCGTAAGGTTGCGTTGTATGGCAACTGCCGTAGATGGTCTCTTGTCGACTTCAGTTAAATCATTGAATGCGGTATACCCAGTAATTTTGACTTGCGTGCCTGTTTCCTGTAAGGCTACAACATCTACCTTGGGATCAAAACTATAGCGAGTTGGAACTGCAGTGCTGCACGCTTTTGCTTAAAGGATCTGCAATTCTATTGTATAATCTTAATGGTTTCAGCCATTTTTTTTGTGTACGATTCTGCCCTTACCGGCAATACAGATGTCATTTTGAAGCCCTTAGTGTTGAGCACTTTGGTGGCTGTGGTGGCAAGTTGTTCGTGTTCCGGGGTTTGTGTAAGGCGCTGTGTACATTCGGCTCCATACACAGCGCCTATCCTGGTAAGCTCGTGGGCTACCATCTGATGAAATTCTGCGGTCGACTTTATCTGATTGGACACTGTCTCAGCTAGCTGAGCAATTGCTGCTTCTAACTTATCAACTCTGTCCGTAGGTTTGAGGCTTCGGACTCCTTGGGTGTGTCCCGCACTGACGCTTTGCGTTTGTTTGTCGGCTCTGCCTCCACCGATTCAAGCTCACCTTTCCGAACACAGGCCACTATTTCACGTGCAGCCGTCGTCAAAGAGGCGCCTCCAATTGTCTGCCTACTTTCTAGGGCCCTTTTGGCATTTGCTGCCTCTAGCTGTTGTCTCAGTGCTCTGATCTCTTCAGCGAGCTCCCTCACCTGGTTTGCGTTCTGTTGAGGTCATGTGGGCTCGGGCTCGGGATTCGCTGACCTGGCGACATTCTGCGATACCGCCTGGTCACTCCGTTGTTTGGAGTTGGAGTGGATGAGTCTGGCTGCTGCTCTGGCTGCGCTGCCTGCTGCCGCTCCTGTTATTTGAATCTCCGCGCTGATCGGAGCACACGGAAGGGCGGCCGTGCACAACTATATTTGGCACAACTATATTTCCACGGGTATGTGCGAGAGGGGACGAAGTTGAAGTAGCGCGGGTTTTTTAGGTTAAGCGTGGAGATGAAGACGTTGTTGGGTTTCTTTGACGACTGATAAAGTGTATTTCTTGGTGTTGCTGCTCCACTTCCTCGTCGATCCCATGTCGTTACACTGGTGGACGTGCTGGGCACCTCCGCGCTTGGTACCGCTTCGTGGAGCCGACGATCGAGCGCGGGATTGCCATCGCGCATCGAAACACCGGTCCACCACTTCAGTCGTCACCTGCTAGGCCTAGCGCCCGAGTCCAGTACCCTGCAAGAAAACGCGAGAAATCGTTTGCCTCCTACAACTATTATGGCCACTGCAGCTCCATCGCAAGCAACACTGCAAAATCCTGTGGTTCCGGAGAGCCTTCATGGTGATGCCTTTGAAGACGTCCAAGATTGGCTAGACCAGTTCGAGCGCGTCGCCAAGTACAACCATAAGACCAGCTCGGAGGACAAACTCTCGAGTGCCTATTTCTATCTGAAGGACAATGCTCGTACGTGGTACGCCAACCGGGAGAAGAGCTTTGCCACTTGAAACAACTTCCGCGCACAGCTGCTGAATACCTTTACAAGCATCGACAGGAGGAAAAATGCGCAGCGCCTCCTTGAAATCTGCATTCGAAAACCCAATGAGAGCGTTGCTATTTTCTCAGAAGGCATGGCGCGTCTTTTCCGTAGGGCAGACCCCAACATGCCAGGGGAAAGAAAGCTGCGGTATCTCTTGCGGGGAGTAAAAGAGCAACTGTTTGCCGGCCTTGTGAGAAATCCACCGAAAACAGTGGCGGAGTTCACAAAAGAGGCTACAGCCACTGAACGGGCCTTACAGCAACGATACCGCCAGCATAACATGAGTAACTCGGCGGCGAACACTTCCGTACTGGCTGCGAGTAACGACAGGCCTCTGCGTGAAGTTGTCCGAGAGGTTGTGCGAAAAGAGCTTCGGTAGTTTGGATTTGTTATTGCGCCTACGGAACTGGAGCCAGCGTTATTTTTTGTAGCTGATGTGGTCCGGGAAGAAGTCCGGCAAGCTTTTTCATCGCCAGACTGTGGTAACGTGCCGCGGCGCATTACTTATGCGGAACTTGTTCGCCGTCCAATCAACGCAACGTCGACGCCTTTGACACCCACAACTAGAACATAACCTACACTACAAACAGAATCGATATCGTCACCCAAGCCGACACCCCTGTCACCCCGGTCGAAATGCGGCGTCTCCGATGCCAGATCACTTATCAATGTAATCGATGGAAGCGCCGAACTCTTGCTGACGAATTTTAGTAAGGAACGTCGACGCATCGTTAAAGCCACTGATGTCGCTTATTTCGACGAAGTAACAAAAATGCAAGACTGCCGCATAGTGCAGGAGGCGGCCTCTACAATCCACACAGCTGCGCCTATTGTAGACGTTAATCCGACATTACCGGCCGTTGAGCGAAACCGTCTTCTTGAACTCATCAATCAGTACCAGAGCTGTTTCTCATCTGCGTCAAGATTCGGTCAAACGCCACTTACCAAACACCGCATTATTACTGATGTCGACGTCAGACCCATTCGACAAAACCCTTGTCGAGTGGCCCCAAAAGAACGTGAAGCAATACAAAAACAAGTGAAGATGATGCTGGAAGATGGCGTTAGTCGACCATCTAATAGTCCTTGGGCATCCCCTGTATATTGAGTGCAAAGGAAGGAGGCTAGCGTGCACTTCTGCGTCGACTATCGGAAGCTCAATGAGGCCACAAGGAAGGACACTTATCCTCTGCCGCGTATTGATGATTCCTTGGATAAGTTCCGAAACGCGTGCTACTTTTCGTCAATGGACTTGAAAAGCGGTTAATGACAGATCGAAGTGGATGAGAGAGACCGTGAGAAAACCGCCTTTGTTACACCTGGCGGCCTTTATGAATTTCAGGTACTTCCTTTCGGTTTGTGTACGGCGCCAGCAACATTTCAGCGTCTAGTGGACACTGTGCTCTCTGGACTCGCATGGCAAACATGCCTGGTGTACCTGGATGACGCGATTGTCTTTTCCACAACGATCGACGAACACTTACGAAGGCTGAAAACTGTTTTTGAAGCAATACGCTCCGCCGGTCTCACTTTGAAGCCTGAGAAGTGCCATTTTGGTTTTCAGAATCTCCAGTTCCTCGATCACGTCCTCAGTAGCCAAGGAGTCCGACCTGATCCGGATAAAATTGCTGCCTTCACCAATTTCTCGACCCCATCAGACAAAAAGGCCGCGCGACGTTTTTCTGGGACTCTGCACATTATCGGCGATTAAGTGCGAATTTTTCGCGCATTGCATGGCCGTTAACACAGCTCACCAGAGACGATATCCCTTTTATTGGGGCGAAGACCAGCGGCGGGCATTTCACAAGCTCCGGCAATGCATGCAAGCGCCTCCCGTGCTAGCACACTTCGATGAAGACGCCCCGACGATATTGCATACAGACGCTAGTAATGTCGATCTAGGGGCGATGCTCGTAAATTGGCAGGACGACAGCGAAAAGGTGATCGCTTACGCCAGTGGGACACTATCCCGAGCCGAGGCTAACTACTCCACCATTGAAAAAGAATGTCTCTCAATGGTATGGGCTGTTCTGAAATTTCGGCCGTATTTGTATAGTCAGTCTTTCAGCGTCGTTAGCGATCACCATTCAGTCTGCTGGCTCATTAATTTGAAACATCCTTCCGGTCGCATCGCACGCTGGAGTCTTCGACTCCAAGAGTTCGACGTTGCTGTCGCATACAAGTCGGGAAAACGCCACGCAGACGCCGACTACCTTTCTCAGTCTCCTGTTGAGCCGGCAGCTCAAGGCGATGACGACACGGTCTTTCTGGGTCTCGGGGACACTGCCGATCTTTCATGCCAGCAACGGGATGACACTAAATTGCTGCCGCTTATTGACTAACTGGAAGTTCGGACCAACAGCGTGCCGAGGCTATTTGCAAGAGGGCTGGTATCGTACTGCTTACGCCCCAGTGTCCTCTACAAGAAAAACTTATCACCTAGTGGCAGCAACTACTTACTCGTTGTTCCATCATCGCTTCGAGCCGACTGCTGGGCAGAATTATTAGGGGTCGAGACTTACTGCGGTCGTTAAACGTTACGTTCAGACATTTCTGGATCGCCTACGTCGCGAGCCGCCATCCGCCAAGCCAGCCGGCCTACTGCACCCTGTTTAGGTACCGGCAACACCATTTTCACAAGTAGACATGGCTTTTCTAGGCCCCTTCTCGACGTCTACTACCGGCAATACGTGGACAATCGTCGCCACAGATTATCTCACTAGATATGCCGAGACAGGCGCTCTGCAACGGGCAACAGCAGATGAAGCGGCACGATTTTTCTCGAATACATCGTTTTAAGGCACGGCGCTCACGCCATAGTCGTTACGGACAGAATTACTGCGTTCATGGCCAAATTTTTGGATATCGTTCTACGTCTAAATGGTACCACCTACCGGAATACAACGATGTATCACCACCAAACAAACGGACAGGCGGAACGAATCAATAGGACACTGGCTGACATGATAAGCATGTACGTAGATGTAGAGCATAAGAATTGGGACGGGAGGTTTTACCTTATGTCACCTTCACGTACAATACGGCTCGTCAAGAAACCACTCGCAAGACACCCTTCAGTCTCGTATACGGCAGTGAGGTTACGACAACATTCGATTCAATGCTCCCTCTTGAAATTGATGACAAGACAGGTGCTGAAGAGATCACACAACGAGCAGAGGCAGCTAGGTAGCTTGCGCGTCTGCGAATCCGTGAGCAACAGGACTGTCACAGGGGGCCAGACGCTACAATCTTTGGCACAAACCCATAACATACAACTTCGGCGACAAGGTATGGGTCTGGACACCTATTAGTCAGCGTGGGCTCTCTGAAAAGCTCCTGCGCAAATATTTCGGGCCCTATAAAATTCTCCTACCCATAAACCAGAATAATTATCACCGATTCTAAAACTCCAATCAAAGCCTATGACACCGGCAAGGTGTTTAAAGAGGCCGGCACAATTCTGCAGGCAGGCAAGGAGAACGTACCCAACGGCCTAATTAGCATAATATTGGCACCCGCACATAGTGGACTCACAAGGAACGAGATCGCCAACGAGGTCGCCCGAGGACTCACACACCGGGCCCCAGTGCAGGCAGACTACTTCCTGTCCAAAAAGCGAGACTTAACCACATACAGAGAAATTCTAGAACACTATAGAATGGGTAGCAGAACCCTCCCTCCTCCCCCTACATCTCTCACAAAGAAGGAAGAAGTAATCTGGCGACAACTGCAGACGGGTACCTTCCCATACCCGTATGTCCTACACAAATGGCATCCTGAGGTGCACTCTTCCAAATGCAAAAACTGTGAAGGCATAGCGACCCTAAATCACATGCTCTGGGCTTGCCCAGAGCTAAACGGTCCACATGGGAACAAAGAGTCATGGGAATCCTCCCTCCGTAGCCAGGAACAAAAAGCCCAAAAAGAATCTATCGGTCAAACCCAGGCCGCCGCCGGAAGCCAACTGATCCCGGCCGACGTCTAGGGGGGACGTAGACGGTGAAAGGGGGAGCTGCGTCTCACCCCGATCACCGATACTCTCTGACGGGCGCATATAAAGTGCTTTCTTTCTCTCTGTCCTACGCATCAGTGACGCCAACTACGAAGTCGTTCCAGACGGCTCTCACTGTTCAAAGCACCGAAAGCATTTACCCGAGGTCGCTCACATGCTTCGTATGAAGCCATACTGACAAGACTGCACAGTTCTTTATCGCTGCTTTCCAAGACTCTATCATTTGGACGATGATCTGCTCTAAAGGGGGAACAAATGGCACGACTATATTTGGCACAGTTATATTGCCGCGGGTATGTGCCAGTGGGGACGAGGTTGAAGTAGCGCAGGCTTTTTAGGTTAAGCGTGGAGACGAAGACGTTGTTGGGTTTCTTTGACGAATCAACAGAGTCTCGAATAGGCGTGGAGGCTTAAAGGAAGACAACCTCCTCCGGTTGTTCCACGCCTTCCTCATGAGTCATATAGTTTATGTGGCAGCCATGCACAACTGGTATAACTCCGAGAAGAAACGATTAAACACGCTCATCAGAAAAATTATAAAAAAAGTACTAGGCATTCCGTTACGTGCGAGCACAGACCTCCTTATGCAACTAGGAGTGCACAACACATTGGACGAGATAATCGAGGCCCAGGAGTCAGCCCAACTGGCCCGTCTATCCTCTACCCCGGCTGGAAACAAGATCCTGGCAGTTCTTGGGATCAACCCTATCCTCATGAAAGAGCGGAAATATGAAATTTCAGAAAATCAAAGGAACAACATACGAGTTCCACCGTTTCCCCGTAATGTTCATCCTCAACACAACCTAGGCAGACGCAGGGCAAGAGCCCTCGCCCTCCTCAAGCGTACCAAAGACGATCCCTACTCGGCATGTTTTGTCGACGCAGCCCAATATGGACAGTCGTCTAACTTCGCCATTGCCCTCGTTGATCACAACGGACAGATAGTGAATGCGGCTTCCCTGAAGTGCTCAACACCAACCAGAGCAGAGCAGGTCGCAGTTGCTATAGCACTCCTAGACAACAGCAGATCACAAATCTTCACTGATTCGAGGTCGGCGGTCAGGGCTTTCGCTTCAGGATCCATCGCCGAGGAGGCTCACAAGATTCTCGAGAACAAGATAATCTCTCCGCACACCATCACGTGGTTTCCGGCTCACCTCGACCCCCAGCTTGACTCGTTTCCTAATCTTAATGACATTGCCCACTCCCGAGCGCGCGCACTAACCCGCCGCGCGGGAGCAAGATTGAGCTCAGACTCCGGTGTTCTCGAGTTTCGGGACACTCTCACTACTTTCAGCGAAATTACTACGCACTATCACCTGGGTAGGAGGACTTATCCTCCCCCTCACTGCAAACTGGCTAGACCTCTGGCGTCCACTTTACACATGCTTCAGACGCAGTGCTATCCAAACCTGGCCCTTCTCCACACAATCACTCCAGAGGCTTTCAGCTCTACTTGCCCCGACTGTGGGGTTGTTAGCAATTTGGCACACATGCTCTGGCGATGCCCCTCGTTACAGGGACCCAATCGCATCACAGAACAAGAATGGAGCTCTGCCATCCGGAGCTCAGAGTATGCACGTCAAACTTGGGCGGTCCAGAGAGCCCACGATGCGGCGGTTAGGCTAGGCCTACCCGTCCCCACGTGGGAGCGGCCCGCAGCTCTGCCCTAGGGCAAAGCTTCTCAGGATATTGTTATTGAAGTTCTTTGTCTGTCTGTCTGTTTGACGAATGATAAAGTGTATTTCTTGCTGGTGCTGCTCCGCATCCTCGTAGATCCAACGTAATTACGATATGATAAGTTAAGCACTGATGGCGTCATGTGTGGATCGGAGAGAGAGAGAGAGAGCGTAACCTTTTATTTCAAATCAACAAGATTTGAGTCCGGCATCTTTTTAGTGGGTCTGGGCACCCGCAGCGGACGCGGTTCCAAGACCTTGTCACGAAGCGGCTTCCTCGGCTCGCTGGACTGCCCAGAGTTGTGCTGTCAGATCAGAGCTGAGCAGTGCGGTCATCCAGCGTGACTGGAGGCTGGCGGTGGAAGAGACGGAGGGGTCGGCACTGCCCGACTTGTTTGTTAGGTCCCGGCACTCCCATAACATGTGATTTAGTGTGGCCTCGCCACACGATGTGCATCTGTTTGTAGTGTACATGTCTGGATACATGGCGTGCATGAGTCTGGGGTTTCTGTAAGAGTCTGTTTGTAATTGTCTGAAGTGTACTGCTTGCGTCCTGTCTAACCTAGCGTGAGGGAATAGGTATATGCGTCTTTGTAATTGGTAGTGTGCCGTGATGTCGTGAAAACTGGTCATACGATCCTCCGATACCCAGACGTTTGCAGTACCCCGCTGGGGCTCTTCCTCCGATGCTGCTCGGTGAGTCAGTCCTCGAGCAACGCCGTGAGCCGCTTCGTTGGGGGTGCTCATTCCAGTGTGTGCCGGGATCCATAGCAAATGCCTTCGGTTATCAACGTCGGCCTCTCCCTGGTGTATGGGATGTCGCTGGAGTATCTGATACGCCTCTTGCGAGATGCGCCCATTTGCAAAATTGCGAATTGCCGTTTGCGAGTCGCATATCACGTATGTAGCTTTGGTTTGTGTGAGGGCCAGTGCTATGGCCGCTTCCTCTGCTGCTTCGGCATGTGCCGTGTTCACGGTGACGCTCGTGAGGTGGTTGCCTCGGTGGCTAGTAACTGCCGCCACGAAAGTCTTCCTGTCCTGATAGCGGGCTGCGTCGGTGAAGACCGCCTCCTTGTCGTTAGAGTAACTTTTGTTCATGTGTTTTGCCCTGGCTTTACGCCTCCCCGTGTGGTGTTGGGGGTGCATGTTGCAAGGCAATGGGGGTACGTATAGTTGCTCGCGTATGGGTCTTGGAATGTCTACTTTGACGCCGTGTTGCGAGTGGTATGTGATGCCGAGATATTCAAGTACGTGTCTGCCCGGGCGGGTCTTGGATAGGCGTTCAAGTTGGGACACTTGTTGCGCCTCCACGAGTTCTTCGAGCGTATTGTGTAGGCCTAGTTCTAAGAGCTTGGTGGTGCTAACTCCAGGCGCAAGTCCCAACGCACATTTGTACACCTTGCGTATGAGCGCGTTGAGCTTGTTTTTTTCCGCAACCGTCCAGTTGTGAAATGCTGCCGTGTACCTTATCTGAGAAATGACGAAGGCGTGTATGAGTCGGATGACACTGCCTTCGCGCATGCCCGCGTGTTTGTTGGTGATGCGTCGAATGAGCTGCATCGTGCTGGTGGCCTTGGCCGTTGTCTTACGAAGTGCTTCGCCATTGCCACCCTTATGCTCTATCATCATTCCTAGTACCCGGATTTTCTCTACTATCGGGATGGGTAGGCCGTTTGATGCCGTTAATTGGATCTCTTGCTTTTCCAGGGGGGTGTAGCATTTAGGTGGGCGCCCCTTCCTGACTGGTCTATATAGCAGCAGTTAGGATTTTTCGGCCGAGCAGGCGAGTCCCGTGCCCACGAGGTAGTTTTATACGCATTGGATGGCCTGTTGTAAACGTTGCTCGATCGCTCCGTCGCTGCCCGTTGTCGTCCAGATCGTAATATCATCCGCGTATAGCGTGTGATGCAGTCATTCGATTTGAAACAATCGGTCGGGCAACCCCAGCAGGACGAGGTTGAAGAGCATTGGCGAGATCAACGAGCCCTGCGGGGTGCCCGAGCTGCCGATGTTGATTTGCTCTGACTGTAGTTGTCCCACTCGCATGCGAGCGGTTCTTCCCGTGAGGAAGTTTCGGACGTAGTTGTACGTGCGCAGGCCGAGATTTAGCTTGTCTATTTGTCGCAATATGGCATCATGGCGAACGTTATCGAAGGCCCTCTTCAGGTCCAGCCCGAGGATGGCTCTCGTCGAACGCCCCGGATTGTCTATGATTTGGTGTTTTAGTTGCAGAAGGGCGTCTTGCGTGGAGAGACGTCTTCTGAACCCAATCATGGTGTGTGGAAATAAGTCGTTGTCCTCGAGGTAATCCGTGAGTCTATTGAGAAACGCGTGCTCCATTAACTTGTGCACGCAGGACGTGAGGGAGATGGGGCGCAGGTTCTCCAGCTGTAATTTCTTGCCGGGTTTCGGTATCAGTGTGATATTTGCTTCTTTCCGTTGCCAGGGTAGCTTGCCTTGCGCCCAACATTCGTTAATGTATTTTGTTAGTTTCTCGATCGATCCGTAATCGAGATTGCGTAGTGCCCTATTGGGTATTCGATCGGGGCCAGGGGCCGACTTGGTGTTCAGCTTTACGAGGGCCGCCTGGATTTCGGCAACGGAGAATTCCTCGTCTAGGGTGGCGTTGCTTTCTCCTGTGTAGTCTGGATATACTAGCGGTGGCGTTTGGGATATGTAAAGGCGTTCCGCATCCCGTAGGAATTGTTCTTCCGTTCCCCCGTAAGCGTGTATGATTTTGTATATGCCTTGCATGTGTGTGGTCTTGGTGTTGGCGGGATCGATCAGGTACCGCAGTATCTGCCACGTGCAACGCGTGGTGAGTTGACCATCCATCTCCGCGCATTTCTCTTCCCATTGTTGATGTTGCAGGTTAAGCGCATGCTTTTCTATTTCTTTGTTGAGCTGTGCTATCCGTTTACGCAGTCTCCTATTGTGTCTCTGTTGTTTCCATCGGTGCTGCAGGTGAGTTTTGGCTTCCCACATGTGCAGCAACCGGGAGTCTATTGTCTCGAGCTCAGCTGTCGACGGGATCGTTTGCGTCATGCGCTCGATATCCCACCGCAGTTGGTCGGTCCATTGTTCTATATCTTTGATGTCTTCCATCTGTTGCTCATCACGATGTTTGCGTAGCCGATTCCAGTTGGTGATCTTCATTTGACGACCGGCATTGTGTTCCTGCGGACCGCCTTCTGCTTCTATGGAAATAATGTAGTGATCGCTCCCCAAGTCTTGCATGGTGTTTGTCCAAGTGACTTTGCGTGTGTTGCACGTGAAAGTAAGGTCCGGCGTCGTGTCAGTGCTTACGCTGTTGCGCTGCCTTGTTGGTGCCGCGGGGTCGGTGACCAGCTCGAGTCTGGCGTATTGCGCCGTTGCCCATAGATGGGTGCCTTTGGGGTGATCATGCTTGTAACCCCACGCCGTGTGCGCCGCGTTAAAGTCCCCCCCCCCCCCATGAACAGCTGTTGCCTTTTGGCGATGTCGATTGCCCGTTTGAAGAGGACATGGAAGCGGTGCTGGCGGCATCTGGGACTGCTGTAGACGCTGAGTACGAAGATGCTGTTGCGGGTCTTGCGTGGTGGAATTAATTCTACGAGAATGTTTTCGATGTCTCTGATTTTGGTGTCGTGTTCGATAGCTGTGTGCGCTCGCTTGACCAGTGTGGTGACGTTTGGTTTCTCCGCCTTGCCTGTTATAGACTGGTACCCCGCGAGTTTGGCGGGACTATTCGTTTCCTGCAGTATGATGACGTCTGGGCGTTCGGGGATCGTTTTCAGGTATTGTTGTAAGTGCGCTCGTTTGTTTTGGTAACTTCTGCAGTTCCACTGCCATATCGTGTGTTTTTGTTTCGATGAATGTCAGGCCATGTTTATATCTTGTTACATGTGTTGCGCCGCTTCCCTATGCGACGGTACGATCGTGCTGTTTGCGGCTTCTAATCTCGACAGTCTGAGGTGAACACTCTCCAGGCTCCGCTGGATGGTACGCGTGATGGACGCGATGATCGTTTCCTCGAGATTGCTTAGGCGAGCCTCGAGTGCATCTATTCGCGCGTCGCGTATCGCTGCGCGCGTGCGCTTGGGTCGTGTTGCCTCTGTAAGGGTGCGAGTGGGTCTTCGTTTGGTATCGGGGAACTCGACCTCGTCGTCCTCTATGGGTTCCTCTTCTGTTCCCTGCGTGGCCTGAGTGGTCTGTGAGGGAGTGGGTCTGCGTTTAGTGTCGGGGTATACGACTTACTCGTCCTCTATGGGTTGTTCGTGAGTTTCATGCATGGCCTCTGTATCGGTACCGCTCTTCACGGCATGCTGGAGTTGTTGTATGAGGTCGTCTTTTGCGCGAATCTGTGTCTGCATGTGTTCTATTTGCTTCTGCAGCGCTTGTATCGCCTGTGTTAATTTAGTTACCTCCGTCTCTGTTTTAGCGGGTGCTTTGTCGCCAGCCTTCGCGGTTGGTGCTCGTTTTCCCGTGACCCGTTTCCCGTGATCGGATGACCAAAAGGGTTTTCGTTATCATCTCAGTACAAAAAAAAACGAAACTGATAATGTAGTCCAAAGCGTCGCCCACTTACAATTGTAACAAGCATTGTGGCATTGGAGCATTGTAAACAAGGTTACTGAGTTTGAAGGATTTCCACTGGCACATAATCCAGAAATTTTTATTCTATTTTATTCTAACGGAAACGTGGTTGACCAGCGCAATATACAATAGTGAATTTGTCCCACCGGGTTTTAGTGTGCTTAGAAGAGGTCGTGGCCCTAAAGGTGGTGGCGGTGTGAGTGTGTTGTTTTCGAGACACCCTTATATATGCAGAAGATGCCTGATGCAGCTAATGTAAAATGCACCTTTTGCAAGATTTATTATCCTAATGTTGAATATGTTCTCGAAGTAGTGTACATGCCCCCTGCCTACCACCACCGTTCTGTAGAAGAATTACGGGAATACATGAACGCATATGTCCAATCCGGTAATCGAATTATTTTAGCACGAGGTTTTAATTTGCCTAATGTGAACTGGTCCTCTATATCGCACAGTAAGCGCAATGATACCACGGCTGATGCAGTCTTGGATATCGCCTTTGATTTTCACATTTCGCAGGTAGTTGAAAGCATAAAAGGATGCAGAGTATGTCTAAATCTATTCTAGATCTTTTTTTAATGGAGACATTGTTCCTAAAGCACACTGTGAAGTAGTTCCTGTCATTTCTTATCACCGTGCTGCATTAATTCATGTATCTTCTGCCTCTACAAACGAAATCTGGAAAACTTGTACGTTTCCCAACTTTTCTAAAGAAGACGTGTCAATAATAGATGTCCGTTCTTTACATTGTGATGACATTGCCAATAGTACTGATAACATGCACATTCTTTCACACTGGTTTAAGCATATTCTGAGCAGCTCTATGCATTTTCTGCCAAGCACAGTTAAGAAAACAAAAAGCAAGAATCCGTGGATTTACAGGGAGATAATGAAATTATGGAGGCGCTAAAAAGAACCGAAAAGAGAAAATCTTGCTCCAACGCCTGATATATTGAAAACCTAATTTCATAGCTGTCCTCTCAAATTAAGAATGAAGTGATCATAGACAAAACACCTTACTACGGGGAATCACTACCTAACTTAATTGCAGCATCACCGGAAAAGTTTTGGAGAACTATTTCGCCTACATCCTTAGATTGCGATACCTACGAAATTAACGGGGAGCAGGTAACTACTTTTGAATTCATATCCAATTCATTTAACGACCACTTCAAATCTGTTTTTACTAGAGATGATGGTGCCCTAGCTTTCTTTGTCTCCTTGCCACGTATGCCCGACCTCATAATCTCAGAACAAGGCATCTTCAACATGTTCTTAAAACTGTACATCAAAAAGTCACAGGAGCCGGACAACATCCCAAATTCGTTTCTTAAAAAATATGCCGAGTGGGTGTCTAAGTATTTGCACGTTTTATTTAATAAATCATTAAGCGACGGGGAACTACCGAATGACTGGGTGACAGCCAGAAACAAACCGTTACATAAAAGTGGAAGGAGAAACAGCAGTAACAACTACCGCCTGATTTCATTAACATCCACAACTTTCAAATTACTCGAGCACACTATATATAATCAAATGCTAAATTTTCTTGATAACCATAACTTTTTAATCAAATATCACCACGGTTTTTGAAAAGGGTTCTCGACGTGTACTCAACTGATAGAAAAAATTCACGATTTTGCAACATCAATTAACGAAAGCACACAAATTGACGCTATATTCATGGATTTTTCAAACGCATTTCACAAGATTCCTCAGAAAAAGAAATGCGGCTCTATAAATTGCTCAACAAAGGAACTCCACAAGGGTCAGTCATTTCACCTTTGCTATTCAATCTCGCCATAATTAAGCTCCCGCAACAACTCGATAGCATCGAAGGTTTAAGCCATGTAATATACGCCGACGATATAACGTTGTAAACAAAAGTGTCCACAACCGGCCAACAGCAAACTACCCTCCAAGAGGCAATCGATCAGATAGAACAATACCTCTCCAGCTGCGGTCTCCAGTGCGCCCCCGAAAAATCAGAGGTACTTACACTCAAGGCAAGGACCTGGTGAAGACCACCAGCCTATGTCGCCCCAGATTCCAACGTCAGTCAATGGAATCGATATCCCTCAAATTGGCTCCCCCTCCGCGTCCTTGCCCTCGCAATACATAAAGAAGGGGTTCTGGCACAGCTACACTTCCGAAGCTTCAGAAGACCCTAACACAAGTAGCTCATCTCATTCGGCGTATAGCAAGCCGAAGAAGAGGATTTAAAGAGCAAGAAACTATCCAATTATTCCAAGCACTCCTTATAAGCCGCATCACATATGGTATCCCGTATCTACGCCTCAAGAAAGCTGAAATTAAAAACCTCAACATCGTCATTAGAAAAGCAATCAAGAGGGTACTAGGACTTCCCAGTACGACCTCAACGACGACACTCCTCAAACTTGGCTTCCATAACACCTGGGAAGAAATTAGTGAAGCGCACAGAGCCAGCCAGCTGGGACGTCTTAAGCTGACTCAAACAAGCAGAGCAGTACTTCGCAAACTCGCATACAGCGAGAACTTCATAGCAGACGCAGACGCGAAAGCCCGATTGCCGCCACTTCTTCGCGACTCTATCTCAGTGGCTCCAATACCTCGCAACATGCACGCAACGCACCACAAAGACAGAACACAAGCAAGAGTTAGAGCACTCAGCAAGAAATGCTCAAATAATCCCAACACGAGATATACAGATGCGGCAAAATACCCAGGTAGAAAAGCATACGCAATTACCGGCCAGAAATCCAGAAACTGTGGAGGAAGTGGTCATCGTCCTCGGCATCGCCACATGTAAAGACACAGCAATCATATTGAGCGACTCGCAAACGACATTGTATAAACCTACAAAAAAGCCGAATTTCTGTCGCAGCAGTGAATATTCTAAATGAGATAACAAGACGCCAAGAACTACCCGAAATCTACCTCGCATGGACCTCAGGCCATGGACACCTGGCAAGAAACGAAGCAGCCCATGCTGTCGCCCGAGAGCATACCAGACGGGATTTCCGGCCGCACGGTCTCCGCAAAGCGACGAGGGTGGAGGACATTCCCGTCAACTACACCGTAATATTGCAACATTACCGACTGGAAAGAAGATCATATCCTCTACCACATCCGAGATTGAGCAAGGAAGAAGCCATCGCCCTTCGCAGACTACAAACGAATACGTATGTCCATGGAATCATCATGCACCGGATGCACCCCACCAAGTTATCATACCTATGCCGATATTGTGATGCACCATACACCCTCCAACACATGGTGTTAGTGTGCACACAGCGCAGAGAAAAACAGTCAAGATGATGCCTCAGAACCGCTACAAGCTATCGAAAAAACGTGAGAGGCAATGTGAAAGGCACAGAGCCTGGAAGATCAGCGAAGTCTGGTGGACCGGGCCCGGGCTGCGGCATTAGCTAACGGCTTTCTGGACTAAGAGAGCCACCCACCTAGGGCGAAGAAAGAACACTTTCTCGCTGTTTCTCACGATAAACATTCCTTCCTCCTCCTCCTCCTTTATAAATTGGATAATTTTTCAAAAATAATCAGTTAACTGAATGGACCGCTGCGTACCTAACCCACAGAAAACAGTTCGTTTCATTTCATAACAGCTTGTCTGCATCAGTAACGATGGATTCTAGAGTACGCTAGGGTTCGGTGTTACGGCCACTTTTGTTCCTCCTATATATCAGTGATATCGCACGAGATATTCCAGTTCACGTAAACTTTTTGCCGACGATTGGGTATAGTACTGCAGAATTAATGCCGAATCGGATCAATTATTGCTGAGCAATGCACTCCAGAAGGTCGCTTCTTGGTGTTGTGAATGGCAGATGGTGATCAACATTGAAAAACGGTTTTTATGAGAATGACACATAAAAAGAAACCTTTGAACTTTGATTACAGTATTAGTAACACTTTCCTCGCTGAAATTAGTAACTGTAAATATTTAGGGCTGTGGATTTCCAACGATCTCAATTGGAATAATCATATTAATTATGTCACTGCAAATGCGAACCGTAACCTCCTTTTCCACAAGCGAGCACTTGAGCTTTCCTCCCCTTCTGTTCGCCTCTTAATTTAAAGATCCGTTGTGCTGCCCATTTTAGACTACGCTATAGTAGTATGGAACCCGTTTACAGAAACTTACATCGTCAAATTACAACAGGTACAAAGCTCGGTGTGTTTCATTTATAACACATCTACGAGAACTTCAGTTACAGAGCTTTTAAACAGGGCTTATCTTTCTTCTCTGACACAAGGAAATCGTTGTTCGCAACGGAAATTCATATATAAACTAATAAAGGGGCCTTACAAGATTGACGTAATGGAAATCGTATCCTTCTCGTCCGGATACACTACTCGGCCCCTAGGACACAATTTCACTATAACTTCTTTCTCCTGACATAGAACTCTTTCAAGCATCCATTCTTCCCGCGCACAATAGTGGACTAGAACCAGATAGAAAGTAACGTCGTCTCTGCACTAACAATAAATTCTTTCTTATCATGTTTACAGTGGCATTATTTTGTTTGTATCATATTACCAGTGACAGCGTTTTACTACTTTGGTGTGACCTTGTGTGTGCCCAACCTGTATGCTTTGTATTTATTCATATAATAGTTTTTATTAACCTACGCATTTTCAATACATACCACTGTACTGAAATAACCGCATGGTGATTTCAGTATTATAAGATAAAAATATATACTTTACATCATCGTAGATTCTTGTCATACTGTGCCAATTTTGGTACCTACCAAGTTAACGAAACAACTATGAGAGCACCAAGACGTAGGCGCCAAGATAGATAGGTACTCTCAAAGCGGCAAATGTTCACCAACAAATGCTTCGCATTTTATAACGAAGCAGGTGTAAGAATAAGTGGGAACGCACCTACACATAGTTCACAGCAGTTCGAAAGTGCACATCGTGCGTCACAAGTTCAGGTAACAAAGGATGTCCCGAAAATTTGTTGAAAATGATAAGAATAAAACTACGAAGGCAGTCACTCACAGTTCACAGCCAGTCCAAGCAAGATACAGAGCAAGCTGTAACAAGTATTTTCTGGCACACTACGCACGAAAACTGCGCTGCATAACACGTATGTGCCTTCACGGCTGGACACGCGCGCGCACTCCAGTCTGGCTGTGGGGCAGTTTAGCAGTAGTTTATGCAAAACGTACACCAGTATAGAACTTTACCGCAATCCTTGAGAAGTCTTTACTTTAGTATTTAATGTGGTACTTTAGTATTTAATGTAGTAACCACACAATTTTAATACATTTCTTGGACATGGCCCCAGTGATGTACAGCGACAGCAGCAGTTAAAATCTCAAAACAGGGCTTGCTGTCTTTTCCTTCTTCTTCTTCTTCTTCTTTTCCTTCTTTTTCTTCTTCTTCTTTTTTACGCCATCGTCGCCATGTCCTTAACCAATGGTTGTCTTAAGGCAACCTCCTCATCCTCGCCTTCACCCTCACCATATGGCGATGAAAAAGAAAACAAGAGTCTTTTATATGTGCCTTATTAGCTTCACCTCAATAAAGTCGTTTATTGCAAGGAAGCCCAAACAATGCATTGCGGTGAAGGTAAGTGAGCATTTGCGCAGTTACCAACTGTAAACAACTTGTCATTGTCTAGTATACATTGTCGGCGTCTCCAAAACGCCGATAGGTCAATGGGGACACCAAAGCTGGGACCCGTACGTGTCAGCGGCTTGCGAGCTCGCCGAGATCCGCGTGTCAGGGGTATACTACATACAGTCAACTGTCGGGCATCATGGACAGCCGATCTTCTATGCGAATAACCCTCAGCACAATCCAGCCTCGGCCAATCTATGGCCTAACTTCTCCGTCTACCTTGTACCGCTGCTTATGCCTATAACAGATCCGGTAGTATCAGTCTTTTCTCCGCATTTTCCCCACCAATACTGTAAACGTCTTTTTCTTATTTAGACTGCTGATACTTCCGTCTACTTTAAATCCAAGCGCTTCTGGAAGTTGTACGTTACGTACTGCTCTCGCGGAGTAAATCCCTTTGCATTCCATTGGGATGGGCTGAGTTGTCTCCGGATTTTTGCTGCAGTATACAAATGCCTCACTTCGTAGCGAATATATGCTCCGGTATCTTCTTGTCCTTAAACAACCCGCTCGAGCCTCAAATAGCCAGTCACTGCCCTTTGCGTAATTGTACAGATTTTCCCTTCTAACGTCTTTCTTCCCGTTCTTGTAAATCTCCGTGATCATTTTGTTTCCTTTTCTTCTGCATCCAATTCACTTTCTCTGTTTGTGTTACTTTCTTTTTGATGACTCCTGCATGGTTGTCTATTTACACTTTCAGTTACCTTCTACTTGCTTGCCAACTTTCTTGGCCTCTACCTTCATTCTGTGTCCACGCTTTTCAGGTAAAGATAGTTGTGCACTTTAGCCGCCCATTTCCATCCATGTTCCTCAGTCTTCAAAACTAATTCTGGCCTGTGCTTTTCTGACTTGAAAAAAGGCCCAACCCATGTCACCCTGAACTACCTCATTTGTATTTTACCGTGGGTTCTAAAAGCCAACCGATCTTGGGTTAACTTCCTACCACAAGATATTCAATTTGAAGCACAGAACGGCATGTGCGAGCGTTAGCGCTGACACCATTATTCATTTCCAGATTCCACGCACCACCTCATATTTATAGTGGCCCCGAAATTTCATTATTGTTTCATTATTGCTGCATTGCGCATCGCCTTTGTTTTCAGATTATCTTGGTGGGTGCTTGGGAAAGTATTTTCATCATCTATATGTGTATGTATGTATATATATATATATATATATATATATATATATATATATATATATATATATATATATATATATATATATATTTGTTAAAGGATGGTGGGCAGATTGTTCTAGAAAAACTAGCCACCCTCAATACGCAATACCTCATGACTTCGAGCGTACCGGAATCTTGGACGAACGCTAACATACTCCTAATCCATAAGAAAGGGGAGTCCAAAGACCTGAAAAATTATAGACCGATCAGGTTACTGTCCGTCGCCTGCAAAGTATTTACTAAGGTAATCGCAAATAGAATCAGGAACACCTCAGACTCCTGTGAACCGAAGCAACAGGCAGGATTCCGTAAAGGCGACTCAACAGTAGACCATATTCACACTATCAATCAGGTGATAGAGAAATGTGCGGAATATAACCAACCCTTATTTATAGCTTTCATTGATTACGAGAAAGCGTTTGATTCAGTCGAAACCTCAGCAGTCATGGAGGCATTACGGAATCAGGGAATCAGCGTAACACTGAAAGATATCTATAGCAGCTCCATAGCCACCGTAGTCCTCCATAAAGAAAGCAATAAAATCACAATAAAGAAAGGCGTCAGGTAGGGAGACACGATCTCTCCAATGCTATTCACAGCGTGTTTACAGGAAGTATTCAGAGACCTGGATTGGGAAGAATTGGGAATAAAAGTTAATGGAGAATACCTTAGTAACTTGTGATTCGCTGATGATATTGCCTTGCTTAGTAACTCAAGGGACCAATTTCAATGCATGCTCACTGTCCTGGAGAGGCAAAGCAGAAGGGCAGGTCTAAAAATTAATCTGCAGAAAACTAAAGTAATGTTTAACAGTATCAGAAGAGAACAGCAGTTTACGATAGGTAGCGAGGCACTGGAAGTATAACAGCTGTGTATAACAGCTCTGTCTTACCGGTACTCACGTACGGGGCAGAAACGTGGAGGCTTACGCAAAGGGTTCTACTTAAATTGAGGAAGACGCAACGAGCTATGGAAAGAAGAATGATAGGTGTAACATTAAGGGATAACGAAAGAGCATATTGGGTGAGGGAACAAACGCGAGTTATTGACATCTTAGTTGAAATCAAGAAAAAGAAATGGACATGCGCAGGACATGTAATGAGGAGGGAAGATAACCGATGGTCATTAAGGGTTACGAACTGGATTCCAAGCGAATTGAAGCGTAGCAGGGGACGGCAGAAAGTTAGGTGGGCGAAAAGAAGTTTGCAGGGACAACATGGCAACAATTAGTACATAACCGGGGTATAGTTGGAGAAGTATGGGAGAGCTTTTTGCCCTGCAGTGGGCGTAACCACGCTGATGATATATACATGTATGTATGTGTATATATATCTATATATATATATATATATATATGTATATATATATATATATGTGTGTGTGTGTGTGTGTGTGTGTGTGTGTGTGTGTGTGTGTGTGTGTGTGTGTGTGTGTGTGTGTGTGTGTGTGTGTGTGTGTGTGTGTGTGTGTGTGTGTGTGTGTGTGTGTGTGTGTGTGTGTGTGTGTGTGTGTGTGTGTGTGTGAGTGAGTGTACGTCCACGTATTTATAATGCTTGACTATGGGTATGACTTGCTGTTGAATTGACAAACAAATAATATCACACAAACGCAATCACAATCGCCTTACCCTTGAGTAACGCCATCTGGTCGCGCGCAACACTTGAGAGCCTATTCTACTCAGCAACTCGGAAGTTCCTGCCTCAAGTATCCCCACACCTTCGCTCTTTCTATTCACTTATCTGAAAAAAATGCGCATTGTATTGCGAAGCTTAGCGGGTTACGACATATCCAGTGCAACTAATACACGACAAAAGCTGTGCACGTGTCAATGAAAAGGCGACAATGCCTCGCTGGCGAGTGCCAGTCACGGTGCGATTCCGCCGGGCTCGCTTTTAGTTTGACAACCGAGGCATGCGTCCAACCGAGAGTACGGCGAAGAAAAAGGCACGAGGCGATTTCCCGATGACACCAGGTTACGTGTGATGCATTTTGAGGAGCAGCGTGCTACGCAATCAATGGTAAATCTTCGTGTCCTCCTTTCTTTTACGTGTCACTTGATGTCGACTACACTTGTGCGCTAAATTGATGATTAATTAAAACGCTCAGCGCGACCCCGTATTCCACAGCCTCCCCACACGTCTCGCAACGCATGTTAATATGCGTGATGTGCGCGAAGGACCGCTAACTTTACGGCACGCATAGGCTGCACCGCTGTCCGGTTGAGCGCTGTGTGCGGCATACGTGTTAGCATGGCAGTGTATGTTTTTCGTAGTGGATTCTGGCGACACTTTTGCCCTGATTACGATCACGCACGCCGACCCACGGCCACTGCAGGGATCGCCGACCAGCAGCGGGACCTTCGCTACCCAAACAACATGCACAGGAGGAAACAAACAAAAAAAAAAGGCTGCCGGGAAACGAGGTCAAATATTTAACGCGCCAGACAGAGCAAAGATGAAAGGGAGAAAGAAACAGTCACGATGACTGCGCAATATTATTCAGATTATCTGTGTCTGGAAGCCTGATTGATTGCTTGACGTCGTTTGCGACTCGGAGGTGCGCCGGCGGTCATTGGGTCGTAACGCGACCGCGAATGACGGCGGAAGAATGGACCACAAAAAGACACGCTAAAAAGCAACGAAGGAGCCACGTCCCTAAGGTTACGGCTCAGTCTGGTTGGCATGTATCAGCAGAAACGAGGTAAGTGACAGGTCGTAGTGAAGAAAAGCGCGTCTGTGGCTTGTCGAGCGCGGAGAAGCTTCCATGGCGGGCACGGTGGCCTGCGTTTTGTTGCTGTTGCCCAACTCTTTCTGGCACCCGGGCCGCACTCTGATGGATTTGTTCTCGACGCGACGCAAGAACTGCGCGACGCGGGAACACGCAACTCTGCGATTGCTCTACTCAGGCACACATCTAGCATGCAAACATTATTTCTATCGGCAACTGCTTTTTAAACACACACACACACACACACACACACACACACACACACACACACACACACACATATATATATATAAAATAAAAGTTCATTCGTACGGCAAGTTCGAAATGAATGTTCGTTCGAATTGAATGTTCCTTCGGAAATCTTTGGATATTGCAACTTACACTGGAAATCAGTGTGCATAATTGACTTACTTGAAGGAAACAAATGAGCGCTTCAAGGACGAGGACTAAGAGAAGAAAATGTAGGACGGACAAGTATGTTAAACCAACTCACCCACATCAAGCTTCCGCAGCGTAATTGACTAACGAACACGAATTCACTAATTAGCTTATCGTCTAACAATTTAGCGCACGTTTTGCTATACAGCAGATTTCATTGAGGTCGGTGCGCGCCGCTGGTAAAATAAGGCAGCCTTGTTTAAGTTACAATATTATGATATTATGTGGTATTGCGTGATATTATGTTATGATAATATGATTTTACGATGCTACAGATTATGGCATTCTGTGATAGCAAGTGATGCATCTCTACGTCACTCATGTGAAGCGGAGTGGCTGGCACCATATGATGGTGACAGCATCTTTTTATCGTTAATCACGTCAATAACAAAAAAACATATTTATCCTTTAGCATACTCTTTAATTAATCACTCGCAGGGGAAGCTACTTGTTAAGCGCTTTCTATGCTAATTACGACGACGCTTGCACTCCGTATGTAGCATAAACAAAACACTTTCAAAGTGCAAGCCCGGCTTCTTTCCATTTGAACGAAGTGCGCCTATACCCGAGGGCTTTCTATACCTAGAGTTTGTACACTCATTTAAGAACAAACTAACTAATTATCACACGGATGCGAGGTATTTTGCTTTCTTCAAGGCACGTAACCGTTTCGCAGTTCCTCTTACGCTGCCGGACATTGCGGAAGTTTAGAATTAATTACGCCGTTCCTTGTGGCAGGTGTCCCCTCATTACTACGCCATTAGCACGGCGGCGTCATTTTCTAACTTGTTTCAATGAAGGACAAGGATGAGGTATACCCTCCCGTTTAA
This sequence comes from Dermacentor variabilis, assembly GCF_050947875.1. Lineage (NCBI taxonomy): Eukaryota > Metazoa > Arthropoda > Arachnida > Ixodida > Ixodidae > Dermacentor > Dermacentor variabilis. Next base: position 63,074,065 of record NC_134569.1, on the reverse strand, counting down.
AATTGGCACTTGCGTCCTCTCATATTAGTAATGTTCTCTTCAAGCTTGGCATTAGAGAGGGAGGACTTTGTTGTTTGTTGTTGTTGATGTTGTCGACAACCTGTTAAAAAGCCCGGCAGCCTTTTTATTAATATTGAAATGAAAATAAAAAAAGAAATACAGTCACGCTGTAATGGTGACGACTAGTCCCTCCTTTAGAGAAGAAACGACACACACACACACACACACACACACACACACACACACACACACACACATATATATATATATATATATATATATATATATATATATATATATATATATATATATATATATATATATATCGTAAGCGAATAAGAAAAAGAAGCCACGCTATATATAGGGCCAGGAAACCACAATGCACAAGCATTCTATCGCATGACCCCACCGGCGGCAAGTTGCTTTTTCATCCACCTTCATTGCCATTAATTTATCGTTTCTTTCATTCAATTAGTAAGTACAAGTAATTTCCCCTATGTTGTCCTTGGCGCTTTATTTGATGGCTTCTCATGACATAATTAATAAAAATCGGGCCCCCCGGGTAACCCCCTTTCTTGTGAAGCCATATAATGGCACACAGAAAACTACGATAGATTTCCAGGCAAATAAGCTCTCGACCTAACTTGGCCTAATATTTTTCCTTAAAGCCCTGATAAATAACGCTAATTGACAGGGATTTTACACACACACCCAACATCCGCTGCCCCCCCCCCAACACCTCCGAGGAGCAACGCGACCCCCCCCCTCTCCACTACTCTCTTACAGACAGGCACTCACCACGGAAAAAAAAATACGCTGATCCCTTGCACTGTGGCAATCACTTTACGAAATCTTTACTCTTCGCGGAGGTGGACGCCACGCGTCCCTAATTGTGAGGCCCCGTTCTGATATTCAGCGCACAGACAACAGCGCGCCGACGACAGTACAACACTGCTACTTGCAGGGAGTGGAGAAACCTTGACATCGCGGTAAATGCAAGACACGTCCGTGTGTTCTTGTCCATGCAAGTGAATAGTTTGTGTAGCCCAAGTTTTTTTTTTCATTTTTTATTATTATTCCGTGTATTTGGCAGCCACGGTTGGCCTACAGTAGTTTCTTTGGGTATCGTATGTACCGGATTGTAGCGGCCATGATGCACACATATACTTTTTGTTCTTAGTTGTTATATGTTAATTGTGTTCTTTAGGGCATATGGCTGCTCCGTGTCTATTGTGCTTGTTTTTTAGAGCGCAGCTCTTTGGCGTCCGTTCCTGGGTTTCGCGTCGTCGTCGGCGTCGTCGTCGTCGTCGGCCTCGTAACCAGCTCCGCCCCCCTTTCATCCCCCCAGCGCTAGCAGCGACCGACTGATACCGCTGGATGCCGCTGACGCCGCTAGAGAGTCAAGATAACGTGACTGCATAGAACACCGTCGCCGCCATGCAGAAAGAGGAGGAAAGGGTCCCCCCCCCCTGTTCTTGTGTGGCGGATAGCTGGGGTTGACTCACTATCGCCGTCAGCGGCATCAGTCAGTCGCTGCTATCTCTTCCCTCCTCCCTTTATCGTGTTGTCCGCTTGCTGCGCGCGCTTCTGCCCCCATCGTTTGCCGCTGGGTGTACACGCCGCCCCCCTCCGCTTCCGCTTACTGCTGGTTGCTCTCGACGGCGGCGATGAGCCTCCGCTTCGGCGGCGCGAACTGCAGGGTCTTCTCGGCGGCGGCGATGAGCTTCTGCTTCAGCCTCGCTTACTGCTGGTTGCTCTCGACGGCAGCGATGAGCCTCCGCTTCGGCGGCGCGAACGGCAGGGTCTTCTCGGCGGCGGCGCTTAGCCTCTGCTTCCCCCACGGCTGTGACAACCTCGCGAGGCACTTGTATAGATCTCGTCTTTGAGAATCAAGCATTGGTGTACCAAGTCGAACATATATCAGTCTATTTCTCCGACCACAAAGCTTCCTTCATGACTGTCAAGAACTGTTAGTGGAGTCTTTGTTAAAGGAATACGTGTGAAAAATAAAAAAAAATTATGTGATAGCGCATACATGTGTTGCTCGATTTCTTTGCCTCAATCTATCCAAAAGGTGAAACAGCTTATTTGCTGCGCTCAAATTTCGCATTAGGAAGTAACGTAATCGTCGGTAATTTTTTTGTTTTTGTTTTTCTCGTGCTAAATGATATTGTAATTAGTTTTGAAAATGTCTGCACGTTGTTCTATCAAGACTTGTAAATTAAGAACTTGCTTCACCTTGTTCTGCATAGAAAAAAAGAATAAACTTTATGCAAACAAATGAAAAGTCTAAACGCTGTCCCTTATGTTCTTGTGGGCTTACATATAGTACCGAACTTAGAATCCTGCAAAACAAGGCACACATTTTGGCCTCACATACAGCGTGCGTTCGTGCCTGCCTGTCTCAACCTTCGTTGTACTTTTTTTTTTTGCGCAACAACATGAACTTGGCATGCACCAACAAGGACGAACTCCCTTGTAATATGTGTTTTAATATGCTTGCCCGCAATGTTAATTAGAGTACTTCAGCTAATTAGCAACTTTTACGCCACCATTTGTTGAAGAAAGGCGTTCATGCTTAATAAACAACGTGGTAAAAAGAGCGCTATCCCCTTTAAACCTCCCCCCCCCCGCCATGTTTCGCTCAAAAGAGATATAACCAATAACTTTGTATCGACAGCCAACCTGCATTCTAGTAACAGCCCTCCATAGTCGAAGTTCTGGATAAACCCCTGCTAACTGACGGCCTGGGCTTGATGTACTGATCGCTTTAGTCAGGCATAACAGTGATGTTGATGTTAGTACAATTTAAAGTCGCAATTCACTGGTCCCAGTTGCACAACTCGTTGCGTTATTCGTATTATAAAATGATACTCGGTGGCAGTAGTCGCCAATAAATTGCTTCCGTAAGTTTAAATGTCATCAATGTGTCCTTTACACCGGACAAAGAATTAGCAAGACGAGAAAGACCAACACAGCCTCTGTTATAATTCATTAAGGTAAACTAGGCTCTGTTACCAAAACCTTTTTTCCCAAGAAAGGCAGCAAGACACTGCTTTCACGGTACACTGGCGCAAAAGAAGAAAGCATGAAAAATGTGTTCAACAATGGTTCAGCAAATGCAAGAGACAAAAGCTTAAAAATATTAGTGGTAGCAGCAATTAGTTCATTCACATCAAGGTAACCTTCGGTAATGTTCGGTAACCTTCGGAAGTGGTACACTGAGGAAGACCAATGATTTAGGTAAACAATCATTAAAGTCTTAGACGTCAATCGACTTCCTAAATTGTGATCCGTGGCTCGTTATAGCGTGTACTGCAGCAGACACTAGCACACTTGATACGAGATCTCGGATAGCTCCGGCCGACCTCAACCCCTTAATTAAGCTCTCTCTCTCTCTCTCTCTCTCTCTCTCTCTCTCTCTCTCTCTCTCTCTCTCTCTCTCTCTCTCTCTCTCTCTCTCGACTCATCTCAAACTGCACTTTACAAATTACATCATATTATAACATGTCTCCAAATACGAAGAGTTTCATTTGGCTCAATTTATACATCCACGAATGGTGCCATTTTCAATGACCGGACAAATGAAATAACAGCTGTTGGTGAGAGCGCCGAGTTCTGTTTTTCTCTCTCCCTTTCTGCGGGTAACCTTAACTTCAGCTTACTCACGATGAACCGTCACGACATGTGGCCAAGCATCGAAGCAGAGTTGCCGAACTTGCACGGTTGTTGAACTTTGGCCACCGGAAATTTTCTTCCTTTAAAAAAAAAAGAAGGCTACCACGGAGACGTCAGTTCGCCAGCTAGCCTCGGCATTTCCGGAAAGCGTAAGCCTCAAGCGCGCGATGCTCATCAATCACGAGGGATGTCGGTGCGACCGCACGGCTCATGGCCTGAAAGTCCAGACCCACAGTTGCTCCTCAACAGCACGCCCTTCACTGACAAAACGTCGTTTCACTTCTTGTCACGCAGGCCAAGGGCGCGAAACGCAAAGCGCGAGCACACCATCGGACGGTTGTGTAGCTTCGCACTGCGACTTTGCTTTCTAAGATTGGGTTGTTTATGCGCGGTGTCATCATACCTCAGTTTGTGCTGTCTGCAAGTTCCACCTAGCACAGTACACACCCTTAGTAACCAATGAATAAGTGAAAGCGGTGAACGTCGAGCAGCACCTGTCAAGACCAAAGTTTCAAAATCAAGGCAGCTAGAACTCTTCGAAGAAACGACTGGTTCATCAACACTACTGCATGTACTCGGGGGTATGAAGTGACAACCACACGAAACCTACTGGCGGCGTATTTTTGATTCCGTGTCGCAGTCACTGGCCATTTTACGCTGAATACGGCAGTTCTGGCTAAATCATAGAATCCAAGCTGCTTTGCCCTTAGTCACTTCCATGGAGTCAAAGCCAAGCGTGCTCTCTTGCCTGATAAGGTGGTGTAACAAATATTATTTCTGTTTTAAAGCTGCGTAAAAAAATACATGGGTCGCACTGAAATTTCTCAGTCTCACTAGCAGCATCTATCCGAGCAAGCGCACCGGTTGTGTGTCTTCCCAAAGCTATATCTATATATTTGCCGAATTTTTATAATTTGGCTTCGGAGCTGGACTTAAGCGGAATATATGCAGAAGCCTGAACGAAAGTCCAAACCAGACCCAAAAACTTTTCGTTTCTGCATCCTGGAAAAAAATGCCGGCCGGAAGTGTGTGTATATATATATATATATATATATATATATATATATATATATATATATATATATATATATATATATATATATATATATATATATATATACAGCGGAGTCTGCGCTCCTGATCTTCTTTATTCGTGATCAGTACTTCTAACAGAGAACACGCGAGAACAACGAGTGTTGTTGAATCGCCTTATGGCGCCAAATACAAATGTGGTTCATGTGTTAGTCTTGAGCCAGACAGAATGTGCCCCCGCGTACTAGTACCACAGCCACACGCTCGCTTTAAATTGCCGTTAAAATCAAAGATAATCGAAACCTGCGAGAACTTCTCGGCGCCTTTGCGAGAACTCGCAAATAGGAGCCAATTGTAGGCATGCGGATTTCAATAGCCTTTGAGATCAATGGTCATTGAAGGCGAGCATGTGAATGTGTAAAGTGAATATTGACGGAGAACACGTGGGAACAACGAGTGTTGTTGACCCGCCTTCTGGAGTCATATACGACAGTCCTACAGTCGCTTTAGATGGCACTTAAAATCAAATATATTCGAAATCCGCGAGCATCATCAGCTCCTTTGCGAAAAGTCGCAAATAGGAGTCAGTTATTAGCATGCGGAATTCAAAAGCATTTGATATCAATGGCCATTGAAAGCGAGCGCGTGACTGTGGTATATAAAAGAAGCAATGGCATTTTACGCTGCGCGATGATCTTGCCTTAAATCTGGTCTGCATTACCGGAAGCATTAACCGGTCAGCAGTCGGACTAAGCGATATACGTTCAGGATATTGGTGGAAAAGCACGGCTGACATTGACAAAAGCGATCCCTTACAGGCATAGGTAACTATACAAGCTAGATATAGACGCTTTAAAGAAGACGGAAATGATCGAGGGGATGTAGGCAAAATGCTAGAATTATAAGCATGTATAGCATACCTGATCAGCTTAAGCAGGCTAGGTGAATATTTGTCACCATCCCATTTCAAAGGGGATGCAATAAACCCTAATCACTACAATCTGAATGCGTTTTGTTCGATAACCAGCTTAACGGATAATCTAGGCACGTATTTCCGCCAAGCGGTTATCGCGCTGCGCTGTATGTACATGTGAACCTCGGGCTTTCATACATGAATACTACCTATGTCGGAAGTGCGTTTTATGAGGTCATCGTTTCGGTGCCGCTAGCTAAGTGCGTGTTAGGTGTCGCATAAACCCTGTCAGTATCAGATAGAAGGCGATAGCGACGTTGAAAAGAGAAGGGAAGAAACAGAGAAGGTAAGCTGAGATAAGAAGGCGACCGTTAAGTATTCCATGACAGCGCGAAACGCGAGTAACGGCGATGGCGAACGCGGAAAGTACCTTAAGAAGAAAGACCTAGTCAGATATGGAAGACTGGCATTGGGGTACAGGTGTAGGGCTAATGTCTCTGCTCCTCGGTATTAGACAGGGGGTTGTTCTGTTCTTTTTGGGACACTTCCATCATTCTTGGCGTCTGTGGCCGACTCCACCATCGTATTTCTTTTAATACAGAAAAAATAATAAATTCTGGAGTTTTAGGAGCTAGAACCACGACATGATTATGAGGCGCGCTGCAGTATGAGGCACCCTGTATGAGACACTCCAGATTAATTTTGAATCCCTGGGGTTCTCTTACTGTGCACTGAATGCACGGAATACACGGCCGTTTTTTGCATTTGGCCCTCACCAGAATGCCGCCCCCTAAGCTGGGATTCGATCTCGCGACATGGGGCCTAGCAGCGCGACGGCAAAACCACTGCACCATCGCGGTGGGTGTAAAAATATTATATAATATGCACTAGACAGATTTGTACTGTGGTTTTGTAGGATATTAGCCTCGCGTTTGACTTTTGAACCTCGCTATTTCTGCGTCCAGTGTAGCGAATTCAGCGCGTGTTATTGGTACTTGAGAAAGCTTAGGGATTCCTACGGGAATTTCTAAAGCTCTCCTTAGAACTACATGGTGTCCATCGTGCGATATATCGGGCAAAAGACCATGTTTAGCTTAACAGGCATGAGGCGATTAGCACAGCTTTAATCGGCAATTTCTGTGACACGTGGTATGGAAAAGTTGAACGCAGCAACTGTCTAAAGGAATGTCCACGCGACGGCACGGCCGTGCGGTGAATAAAAAGTAATTGAGACGTCTGAGGGCCTCGCGCTCGATGTAGAGGAAAAATCCGTTACAGTTCATTACGTCTCCTTACAAATGACGCCATGGACCAGAAGGAGGGCTGTGCTATGCATAGTTTTGCATCGAAACACAATTACTGTACGAGAGCGGAAATGCTTCAAATAATTTCGCAAAAAAAAAAAAAATTCAGCGATGTACTTCAACTATCTGCGTAATTGTTCTGATAATGTGGGAGAGCTCCGGTAAGCTTTTTTATTTTTATTTTTCCTCTACGCCTCCATTTCTAAATGACAAAATTTACAGATTTCTTCGCAGCTCCGCAAGTGCCGTTGGTGCAATTGTCGTTGAGTAGATTCAGCGCTAATTTCTCTTTGAACACGCGTTACGTCAGCCGGAGCGTTTGCTGATACATATTCTTCTTCTGCGTAAGAAGCAATTTGGCGGAACATTCGAACATTTCAAATACAGCAGTGGAACAAAACATGAATATCTGCCGCGGCAAGTGACACAGTTGCGTCGGACACTTAAATCTAACGCTCCCGCACTACATGCTACAGCTAATTGTTAAATGGGCCTCCACTTGGTCTGGCTAATTGCTCAGTAATTTCGCCAATGCTGTACTGTCAACTTTGTCACTTGACAAAAAGATAATTCCTCTCTTGAAGTTGGTGCTTGAATGATATTGGTAGGCAGATTGTTCCGTCTAGAATTTCGACTACCAGTCGGTAATTGTAGCGGCCGAGAACAGCACTAAAAGATATTTGAATGCGTAATCAGCTGTCAGCACATTCAATTAAGCGCTAGGGCAGTGATGTTCCTCGTTATGTCGAACATATCTTTTCTTACACAGCCGTGAAAATGTTCTACTTTGGACACTTCTGCTTGCCTATATCTAACAGAAAAAAAAGAACGAACACGTCCTGGTATAATTGATTACATCTTTGTGATAGCTCATTAAATTTATCGACCGACTTTGGTGTACCTTGCTCTTACGAACAGTCTCTATGTAGGAATGCTGAACATAATTGTGCCACTAGATTGGCTTGGCATAGCAATTTTATGTTAGCTCACAAATTCCAAATGAAATCAGGCACCGTGTCTCTAGTGTCTTGTTTGATTGCTTAAATAATGAACGTTGATTTATTATCTTCCTGGTCAGTTTGGTAAAAATGAAGAACCGTTGTTGTAGGTTCAGTGTGGTCACCGGTGAGAATAGTTCGCAAGCACGAGAGATATTGTGTCGTTGTCTGTCAGCAGGATGCCTTGCTGTCACAGCGCATGGTACTTGTTCAGATTACCGCATGCCAGCTCCTCGCGACACTCAGCGCTCCAGTTTGCATAATTACAGTGAAGTCTCTAGTGCGTGTAATATAGAGGGACAACTCATTACTGTAGCTTATGAAGATGCCCTTTTCACTAAAATTTTGGCCTACCTTTTGTAACGTCACCTTGCGAGCCACACTTTGAATCCACAGCCTTTATTAAAAGAGAGAGAGAGAGAGAGAGAGAGAAAGAGTTCACGTGTGTGTATGTTTGTGTGTGTGTGCGCGTGTGTTTATTTCTATTTGGCCGCCCGTCAGCTGCCGCCAATCTATGGCGCGACAGGGGCTTTTGTCTGGCCACTTCAGCCTCTGCCTGCTGTTGAGACCTTTATGAATGAAACCATTATTTTCGCCCCTTTCAGTGTCTGCTTCTACAGAAAGGTATCTCTTGGAAATCTCGAATCAGCCCTGTTCTTCGCAAATGAGATTCCCCTCCGTATGGTTGCTTATTTCCTCACGTCATCATTTTGTTTTATGATATCCCACTTAAGTATTACTCGAATTAGCCACTGATTATTATACACATCACACATCTTGCCTCACTGTGCTTCTTTCCCTCAATTTCAGCTGGTACATAAATCATGCGTGTTTCCTTTGTAATGATTGTTTTGGCCTCTAGCGTTGTCTATTATTTATAAACTAAATCAACTGGATTCTAACCTTCTCCAAATAGTGTTCGCTCGCGACGATAAAATAAATGATGCAGGTCGAATGCAGGTCTCTAAATCTATATGTGAAGCAAAGCTTTCGTGATTCATTTCATTAAATGCTATCAAACTGTTCATCTCCTGTGACGCATTTTGCTTCATAGCGTTTACGTGGCTGCTCGGCAAATCAGCAAGACGCGGAAACTCTCACTATACGCGACCCAGGTGATCCACGCGGCCGCTGATTGGGCAGTCTCCGGGGATTCGCCCCCTTTTCATCACAACCTCAATAGGATCTGTACGGCTTATCATTGCACTATCTCCAGGATCTTCTCACCTTACTCGGAGGCAAGCCGGCCGAACAGATGAGCCAAATCGCGCAGAGAAGATAGAGAAAGGCCCGCTTTAATGAAGGAATTATGCGCTTGAAAGTGTGTATTTGTTGCAGTGAAGATATTTATGAGCAGTTTATTCTTTTAATACGTAATTTCATAAAGAACGGCGCCCGTAATCACAAAAAATAGCTCTTTCGTCAGAATGGGTCATAAGTGCGAATTCTGGCCAATCCTGATGCTGAACGTTATATTTTACGAAAGGGGCCGACCGAAGGCGACGAGCACTTAAGAACGCTTTGTGAAATTGGCACAACACACCTGAATAGGTTGTACAGCAGCAGCTAGCAGCAGCAGCAGTAGTTGTGCTCGAGCATCTCGCTTGCTGCTCTAACCAACGTTACTAGACTAGGTTCAGTTGTCAAACTCTCCGTAGGCGCCGCATATCACGGGCGCCCCCGTGCCTTGGTTTGCCGCCAGAGAGCGGGAGTGCCGCAGGTAGCTCTACGCGGCCGCAGCTCTGCGTTGGCGAAGGTGCTTGGGTACTCTGACTTCGCAACTTAAGAATGCAGCGTTTTCGTCGATGAGTGGTATTCAAGGGGTTTATTACGCCTGTCGACGGTTACACTAGAAATCAGTTGCTCATGTTTCGCAATATATCTGATCGTTCAGATGCGAGGCAGACTTCAGCGGCATGGCAACCATGACGGCTTCCTATCTCCAAGAACAAGGCCTCAGTATGTCTGCTGGGAAATCCGCATTGGTTGGCTTTACGTGCAAACAAAAGTCATTGTGTACTGTTTCAATCCTGTAGGTGCTAGGAAACCATCAAGCACCTATGGTGTATCTGTCCTCGCTATGACGTACAATGCCTCTCTCTCCCGAGAACTTTAAACCAACTGGACCCAAGACTCGAGTCACTGGCACAAAAAGCGATTCGTGCCTTGGTGCAGCACTTGAAGTGCGCCGGTTTGAGAGACCGCTTATAAACATCCATGCATGCTCCCCCTTGCACTCAGTGCTCACTCTCTTCCTCTTTCTGTTCCCCCTTTTCCTTACCCCCAGTGTAGGGCAGCAAACCGGACGCTCGTACGGCTGACCTCCCTGCATTTCCTCTTCGTGCTCTCTCTCTCTCTCTCTCTCTTTCTCTCTCTGAGCGCATTCCAACTCGGAGCCCTCTCGCCGAATTTTTTTAAAAATCAGTGATTGTAAGATAATACCAGCCAAATTTTGATTCGCGGAAATAAATATCGTTTCTAATTGATCCAGGTTAACTCCTATACGATGTATCTCAACGCATATTTTCTTTTCTTTATAACAGTGCTGGGGCTATATGCGACAAATTATCTTGTTAAGCGCCTCTTTTCAGGACTGCGGCCGATGCCTATAGTAATGCGAGGCAGCGAGAATTCGTGCTTGCGCTGGTTTTAAGCCAAAGCGTACATCTTTCACTGCCTCTTCAGAAGAAAGGGTTGGCTGCCCACTTTGCGCACATAACAGCGGCACTACTAAACCGAAGAACTTGCGATAATCGCAGAATACGTTCGCAAGTGTGATGCGGCTCGCAGAAACGGATTCGCCATATCGAATAAGGCTGACGGCGCAGCTCGTGATCATTTCTCATCTGAGAAGACTGGCCACTTCGCCTTATTCATCAGGCGGTGCGTCCGGCTTTACGCGGAACCTGTCAGTTTCTTTCCCGGACAGCGCTAAGCCGTGGCTGCACGGGAGAAGGTCTTAGCCGTTCTTCACAGGCCTCAGGGGCCTCGCGTCCCACAATTCATTATCGCAAAAAGGTGGTTCCCGAAATCAATGGTCTCGGTCGAGGAGAGACATGTGTGTTTTGTGCTTTATGGTTGTGCTGCTACTCTCCCGACTCTCCACACTTTTTAACTGCGTTATCCCCTAGCCACCACAACGACGATTTGAGGGGCACCTGCGATCAACGCGCGATAACTCGCGCACATGTGCGTGCACGCGCAGCACACGATTCGCGTACTCTCGCGTGCTCTAGCGTACACACAGCCGCACACACACACGGACAGGCCGACGCACGCCCATCCACACGAACAAGCCCACGGTACAAGCCCACACATGCACTCGCACGCAGAAAACCCTCGCTACACGTACGCGCGCTCGCGTCCAGCCCCTCCACCACAGACAGACACGCGCACACACACACGGACAGGCCGACGCACGCACGCACGACCACTCCTCACCTCTCTCTCTCACACACACACACACACGTCATCGTCGTCGTCCTTATTCCCATGACGACTTAATTACAAGCTGAATAGTTATGTACGCGCGCCCCATAACGGCGCTGTACCAGCGAGGTGTGGCGCTTGTAATGACGGCATTCATCACCGCGCCAGCGTTGCGTCAAGCTTGTTATCTGCCATGGCGCTGTTCCTGCAACAGTTACCTCGTTTGATGAGTCGCGCTTTGTCACCTGCGCGTATTGTTTGACCATCATGTGAAGCGCTCTAGCGCAACGGTAAAATTCGCATTCGCTCTCAATGCTTCGCCTTTAGACGAAACTGCACTTTTATTAGCATTGTTTGTCCTGCTTGTTCATTTTATGTCCAGCTGACCCATACGCAAGACCACCAATAGTACCGCTCACTGAGTGACTTGATTTCATTTATTATGGTACACTGTATTCGGTAATTGCGACAGCCTTATTGATTCACAAAGCTCAGTCTGTTACGTACTAGTCAGTTGCGAACGCCGCGGCGTTGGCTCCGCGCTTAAGGTGTCGCGCTGCTAAGCACGAGGTCGCGGGATCGAATCTCGGCCGCGGCGGCTGCATTTCGGTGAGGGCGAAATGCAAGAACGCCCGTGTCCCGTGCATTGGGGGCACGGTAAAGATGCCCTGGTGGTCAAAATTAATCCGGAGTCCCCCACTACGGCATGCCTCATGATGAAATCATGGTTTCGTGGTTTTAGCGCGGAAAACCCCAGAATTCCTAGTCATTTACGTAATCTGATTAGGTACGTCTCTTTCCCTGTAAAATCTGCGAGAACATTCTGGAAATTTCCGATTTGTAGGCGCGCCTTTTGCCGAGCGATAACCTCATCAAAGAGGTCAGAGGGTAAAAAGCCATCACCGGACAAATATAATCTAAGTGTGTCCATGCATATCGCCTGTGGCCTGTATAGAGCTATTCTACTCGTCGAGATGAACTACTCCAAGGTGCGGACATTATTTGCACCAGAAATCGAAATGCATGATCATAGGACCCAAATTTTACTAATACACTTTGAAACTGGACTACTATACGGTACGTATTTCAATTTACGTATTGCAACCGGTGAGTTCGCCAAGCATGTCCACTTGGAATGAATTCTGTATCGCATAAAAATTCACTCTGCTTACGCCCAGGCTTGGTTATTTGGACTGGACGACATGCTTCCCCATTGTGTGTGTTGAGTGCTGGGATCGGTGAGAAGAAAAACTTTATCGGTTTATGCCCGCAGTTTGACGCGGAAATAGCAGCGTTGCTTCACAGCCTACAAAAGAAAGGTCCTACACACGCGAGCTATGAAGATGTGATGTTTTCGGAAGGACCCAGAGTAATCAGGAAAAGAGTCACACGACTGTTGACTTCCTTTTTTTTATTTCGAGACAAGGAGTTGACTAACGCCTCGTGACACACCCTTGGCAACAACGTATGGGATGTTTAGGTGGAATGATTGCCGGCTAAGCATACAAGGCTGACTCCATCTGCTGCTTGTCCACCAACACCTGAGGAAAGAGAACGTTGGCGGGGCCAGTTGTTTCGGGTTCACTATAGCAATGTGCAGCGCGACAGAACGAGGACAGAGCGAAAGAAAACCGAATGTCGTGTACGTGCGAAAAATGCTGTGCTTGAAAATAGCGCTCTGCGTGTCATTTTCTTTCTCTGCCCTCGTCCAATCTCGCTGCACATTGTGATGATAAATTTTGAGGATGACACCAGTTTCGAGACATACACTCCGAAAATGTGCGGTGAAATACAGTGGTGTTCCAGTTATTTTCGGGCTAAATAAGTAAGTGGAACACAGTCCATTTTTATTCCCAAGTTTGACGGCGCTTGACTCAAAACCTTTGCGAGATCAATATCACTCCAAGTGGACGTGCCTTGAGAACTCACTGATAAATATTCTTAAACTCTAATATAGGGGCCCTAAAGTAGTTTGCTAAAAAGTTGATTACGGAAACTTTGTTGATTAGTCGATTATTACTTGGTTTCTTGTGCAAGTAATGTTCACCTCTTAGAGTAATCCAGCTCAATAGGTAAATTTGTACTAATGTTAGAAATGATTTTTCAAAATTCCGTTGACGTAAAGAAAAGGAGAGAGAACACCCGCCTGGTATATGATCAAAATGAAAGCAAGCAATAACCTAAGGTCGAACAAAAAACATATTATTGAGCGTTTTGGGCTGCTGTGGGTACCTCTTCACAATGAAGTGCAACGCGCGATAGTTCCGACTATAATAGTTTGCACAGTGCGCGAGTGTACCCCGAAAAAATTGACCCGCGTTCAGCACATGGCGTGCGTTTTCTATTAGCTGCCTAATCACGCTTCTATGTCGTGACTGCACGCATTATTCTGGATAGTGAATACACCAATCCACAACGCACGCAACAATCCGGACGCGGGGTTATCTTCTTTAGATATCATATACACCCGCACTCTGCATCATCTGGCACATACGTACAGTCTTGACCTCCTCGCGTTTGCTCTTCATTGTGAACAAGAAGGAACCCGTAGCGCTCTCGAAACGTGAATACTGTGATTGATTATTTTCTTTCAGCCTTACGCAACTGCTCGTTGTATTTTGATCGTGTACATCTCCTCGCTTGACGAGTTTTCGTCGAACTGCATTCTTTATATATGACGCTCGACGATCGGAGCGCTGGACTACACACGTAATACATACCAGGTACTGTTGCTTTGATTAAGCTGCACCAAAATTTTTATTGTCTGTATATTGTATATATATATATATATATATATATATATATATATATATATATATATATATATATATATATATATATATATATAATCTCGCCTCTGCATTACGAAAGATGTGAGAAATTGCTGATGATGATAGTTTTTGTTGACGCAGAACAAAAATGCACGGAAGCCTAGCCATACACAGCTTCACTATAAAAGGCACCCTATATATAGGAGAACAGATAACGGGCAGATACTGCGTTCACGTAGAACCAATTTAGTACTTAGCAAAAGTATATGGTACATTTTCTTATTTTCTATATTTTCTGTTTTTTTTTTTCTCTCGTACGTTGCGTTTCTTGCAGTTTATTGTGACGTTATTTTACTATATAAGACCTTGCGTGTTGTCTGTGCTGCTGCTCTTGTAATCCGGATGACAGCCTCACCGATGTGCCAAAATGCGGTTTTCTCTCTTGCCCAATATGCTGTTTGAAAACGTGAATAAACTTGCGTTCTGCAAGCACGTGACCATTAGTTGATTCGCCAATGCAGCTTGAGTCAGGGCATTGCCCTTCATAGGCTAACGTTAAAATTCATGACCCGTTCGAGCTTCTTTATTAAGAATGTGGATTATACTGAACAGGTATTGCATTCCTTCGACCTGCCCTTCGACCTCTTATGAAAATTTAATGTAGCAACATATGTGTACGCCCTTGTCAATTACAATCATCTTTTTTGTGTGTCGCTGTTTCGCGCACCTTCTCGTTGTACTCGAGAATTATCTTTCGGTAATTTAAATATTAATGTCACTTATAATGTCACTTATAATGTATACAGCGAACGTCTATTAACTCCTGTGGTATTAAAATCTGGAACACTATTCCTTTTTATTCAAAATGTCACCTCGTTTTGCTAAAGCACTGCAGTAACACTACATCCAACAGTTAAGAAATCCTAGACGTAATCAAATACTTATGAAATATGTAACTCATTTGCATTTTCGCATGTATATTATTTTTCTTCTTTTTTTTCTGAATATACTTTTGTGTGTTGTGGATTAGATTTTATATTAAATTTGATTAATTTTGTGTTCGATTTGATACTTGATCAGTATTGTATACTTTATTGTTGATGACCCTGTTGACTTGAAATATGATGATTGCATATGTCATTTTGTTTAATTTTGTCTAGCCTGTCGGGATTGCCATTGAAAAAAAGAAAAGAATTTTTAGGACGCAAACTAGCCTAGGGCTAAGGGACCACTCAGTCTGCGCAAATTTTGTGTTACAAAAGAAGGAAATAAAAGTCCGTCAGCCTGTACTATTGTTAATAACAAGTGTATCTTTAAGGGATTATGTCACAGATGACCTTAAGGCGAGAGCAAAAGATCGGCGAATGATTATATTGTATAAACAAGCACAAGCACAAAATAAACAAGCGTTCCTAACTAGAACGGCAGTACAAACGACATAATCTGTGAGACGGGTATCGTCCGCCATTTTATTCTAACTTCTTCTTCCTCACTTGTCCCTAGCCCACTTCATCTTCTTTCATGCATCCAGCGCAGACCGCTTCGTATATTTTATATAGTTATTTCATCTTGAGTGAGAGTTTGGGGTTTGATAACGTTTGCGCGCGCAACGGCTCCGCTGGTGAAGTGCGCCTCCTACTGGAGCGGAGCCATTATCGCACAACTGTTGACTAGGTGATGAAGGGAAGTAGCTCACATTTTTATGCCGTCAGACAAGATTGTTGCACAGAATGCTTTTACAAACATAATTACGTAGCAAAATGGCGCAATATTCCCTTGTTATTCCAGCGTATCGTATTTTTGTTGCAGTGGGCAAAATAGCCTTCTAACATCGCAGAACACCTCCAAAATCGCACTCAGAGCACCGGCTTACCGTGTGGTGTGGCTGGTGTCGTACTGAAACCTCTATGAAGCCATGACCAAGGGTGCCGGCTACATGTTGAGTAATTCGTGTAACCTTACTTCTTTAAACACTTTTTTTTGTGGTTTGCTTCTAGACAAATATTGTACCCACATGTACCGTACCGAAGCTAGTACACTTCCTTTGCAACCCTCTGAAAGCTTATTGCCGAGGGTGTGTCATTTGTTTGGATCAAAACATGAAAAAGAGAAGGTAAGCGAAATCACTTTCTCTGTGCACCACACGGCTATAGGTAAAGCCCCTTTATTTATTTATTTATTTATTTATTTATTTATTTATTTATTTATTTATTTATTTGTTTGTTTGTTTGTTTTATAGGTGGTGCGCTTGTTCTGTGCCGCAATAAAATCCTTTTGCACTTCACGTAACTCACATCTAGGCTTCTTTTTTTTTTCTGCGAGTCAAAGCAACGAAGGCGTTTGAGCAGAAACAAAAAAAAAAATGAAGGAAGATCACAAAGTGATGACTTACTCGTCCACGGATCGGCAATGTTGGCGTACGGGCTCCAGTACATCCACATTTGGACGCAGATGAACGGCGACGAGCAGGCAATGTACAGCACGATGACCACGACGGTGATCTTGACAGTCTTGATCTTTGCGCGGGACAGTCCGCGCACCGAGTGGCTGCGCGGAGCCATGAAGGGCGCCACGGCACTGTCCCTGTTTGCCGCCGCCGCGGCACCTTTGAGGCGGAAGGCGCGGCGAACCGCCCGCGTGGACCCGTCCAAGACTACGGTGGTGGTCGCGGCGCCGTCCGCGGCCTTCGAGCTCTCCCTCTTCTGGCGCAGGTTGCGCCAGATGGAGTGGCAGATGCACACGTACGTGAAGCACAGCACCAGCAGGGGCACGAAGAAGACCGACACGCCGTACCACGTGACGTAGGCTCGCAGACCCCACGGCTCGATGAAGGTGCCCCAGCAGTCGTACACTCCGGCCGACACCTCCTGGTAGCTGAAGATGAACACCTGCGGCACGCAGCACAGAAGCGACACTGCCCAGGCGGCCGACACGAGTATCTTGGACTTCGTCGGGGTCCAGGAGCAGCTGGACAGGGGAAAGCAGATGGCCTGGTACCTGTCCATGGCGGTCACCACGAGCACGTAGGAGGACAGATACGGTCCCAGCAGCTGGACGAACTTGACGAACTTGCAGGCGACGTCCCCGCCGCGGAAGCGGTAGGTGGCGTCCCAGCCCAGCTGGGGAAGCACCGTGAAGAAGGCGGTGGTGAGGTCCGAGATGCACAGGTGAAGCAGGAAGTAGTACATTCGCGTCAGCTTGCAGCGGCGTGCCGCCAGAGCGGCGAGAACGCAGCCGTTGCCGGCGACGGTGAAGGCGAAGATGAGCGCCAGAACGGCGATTTCGATGTGCGCGAGCGACTCGTCGCGCGAACTTGCCCAGATCGCGGTCGAGTTGGCTGAGACATCGTCGACTAAGGGCCGAGAAGCCGGCGTCGAGGGGACGCCTTCGGAATGAGCGCCGCTCTCGTCATCCACCACGCGCTGTTCCATGAATTGCGGCCGCGGTTCCTCCCTTAGGGAGCGGCTGCGCCGCAATTAGGTTAGCGTACGCTAACGGATAGCTAGTGCGATTTCAGTTCCGACCTTAGAGAGGAGTGCATGAATGACACAGCGAGTATGGTTCGTGTGAAGCACACGGCGCACTCTCATTGTGTAGAATCATGTAGTCCTTGAAGAACCATAGCTAGATGCAGTTCAGTGTTGGCATTGGCGACTATGGAGACAGCGGAGTTGCGGGTGTATCGGGTTGTATAGAAAAACCATCACTCCTGCAGTGATTATGCGCACAAATATTGAACTTAAATACGTGAAGCCGAGCTAACTTCTTTCTGCACCATACAATAAACTATTCTCTGGTACCGGCAGTCTTTCTACAAATTCTTAAAACAATTTTTTGCCACTCCCACATGGAAAATCCAAGAACGCCTGATATATATGGTCTCCGAAGACAACAATATCTAAACTCTATAGCAAACCCACCGAAAGAAGAGCTCCGCAAGTTTAGTTAGCAGAAATTTCAAACACACGTCAAATCAAACAGCTTAAAATTTCATTAGAGAATGAAGAATAAAACAGACAAACGGAGCAAACTGTCCAAAAAACATGAACTAACCTTCCGCAGAGCAAGAATGGCGTAACAGGTGGAGGCTGACGAACCGCATCTCTACACCCGTAAGCTCTATAAGCTCACGGCCGGACAACTTTTTCTTTCGTCGCAGAACAAATTTAAGAGGCTCGCACACAGTCGCGGTCACGAACTAACTCGCCCACGAATACCTAGCACAACACACGCGCGCGCGCAACAAACTATTCCGGACGAGTACTAACTACTGTGTCTCTGCCGTAAGTCATCACCGTCTTCCTTCTCGCCTCGGAAGAACACTGCCAGCGAGAAATTCCGACTGCACTACCGCGGTACAGCGCTCACTGTCGGGCGGCGGCTTCAGCTGTCACAGGCAGATCAACCAAGCCGCTCGGTCTCCACGGGACGCGTTCGCCGACGTCGACTGCCAAGCGCCGGAGCGTCGACCGAATCGCCTCGCGCGCTGGGGCGAAAGTTTATCCGGCGGCGCTGCCCGCACGGGACGCGCGCTCGTCGAGGGCGCCGTCACGCGGCGCCACGTCGTGGTCGCGAACGTCACTACGCCGAGCCGGTGGGAGCGACTGCTCGAGGTGCCGGCCGCGGTGACAGGCTTCGCGCTCGCCAAATGAGCGAGGAAGGAATGAAGAATGAAAGCGGAGAATCCGGGAGGGGGGGGCTGTTTACGCTGAAGGAGGAGAACGTGGAAATAGATGAATGAAGAGAGGCGAATGAAAGCCGTCGTGAATGCGAGTTCACGGCGCGGACAGCCCTACGTAGTCAAAAGCGCTCGCTGAGGCCGTTCATTCTCTATAATAATAATAATAATAATAATAATAATAATAATAATAATAATAATAATAATAATAATAATAATAATAATAATAAATAAATAAATAAATAAAAGGCTTTGGCTTTGGATGATGGTTGGGGGCAGTATTCTCTTATTTATTTTTATTATTTTTATTTCGAATATTCTTAGCCCTTTTCGGGCTGATACAGGGTGGGGGGAGATTGACACATTTTGTCAGCACATCCAGCAATGAAACAAAATAAGTACATCACGAGAGGTACATTTCCAGCTTCCGTTTGTACAGTCATTGTGTCATCAAAAATTTGTACATCAAGGGCATTCCAATCTTCAATTGTCTTAACAAGGGGAGAATATTTAAAAAGATCAATTCTGCCAGTGTAAGGCATAAAAACATAAGGGTGATTCACACGGGGAGAGACTCTGCCAGGATGCAACAAATAGCGCATCTGATCTAAATTAAATTGATTAGTAGAAAGCTGGTGCAAAAACCTCAGTCGTGCGATTTTCCTGCGTGTTACCAGTGTCGATAAATTTGCCCTACCGAGCAAGGTGGTTACTGACTGTGTTTTGCGATATGCTGAAAATATAAACCGTACTGCAAGTGTCTGAATGCGTTCAAGATGGTTGATCTGTCATTTATTTATTTATTTATTTACAGTACCCTCAGGGCCCTAAAGGGCGTTACAGAGGGGGGTGGGTACAATAATAATAAAAAATACATGCTCAAACAATTATTAGTATTAAGGTGATAAATTCAAAAGATAATCAGTTATTGCAGTCTTGAAAGATGATGCCTCCTCGATGCAGGCGATGGAGGGGGGAAGGCGGTTCCACTCGGCACTGGTTTTCGGCAGAAATGAGTCAGAGAAAACATTTGAGCGACAGAAAGGAATGAACACTTTAAACCGATGATCAAGACGCGAGGACATGTACGAATTGCTGGTGAGGATCCCATATAACACTAGCATATTCCAAAGAAGGGCGTACAATGGCTGTATACGCCTTAAGTTTAATGCAGGCGTTGCATGCGTCAATTTTCTTTTCAAAAACCCAAGTTCTCGCTGAGCAGGTCCAGATATGTTATTTACATGATCCTTCCAACTGAGGTTATTTGAGATGGTGACACCAAGATACTTTAGTTTTGTTGAGCGGGCTATTTGTTTGTTGCCTACAAAGTAATTAAAACACAGTGGCTTTTTCTTGTTCGAGACAGTCATACACGCGGTCTCATCAAAATTAATTTCCATGTGCCATTTGGAGCACCAATTGTGAATTACTTCCAAGGATTTATTAAGTAATTTTTGATCATCTATTGATTTCGCTGGGCAGTACAGTATACAATCGTCCGCAAATAAACAAACTTGACCACTAGTATCTACATGCTCGGCTATATCATTAATATAAGTCAAGAATAATATTGGCCCCAACACAGGCCCTTGCGGTACACCAGAAGAAACGGGTAAGCATTGGGAGTGTTGACCATTAATTTCAACAAATTGCAGCCTCTTTGACAAATACGCTTGAATCCAATTAATAATTTGTTGGTTGACCCCAAAGTCATAAAGCTTGCTGATGAGCTTCCTGTTACAGACATTATCAAATGCCTTTGACTTACCAATTGAAATTACGTCAACTTGCGCTTTTGAGTTGACTGCCTCAGCAAAGCTCTGGACAGTTTTAAACAGTTGGGTCACAGTTGATAGACTTCTTCGAAAGCCATGCTGCTTACTGTAGAAAACATTATTATTTTCTATGTACTGAACTAACTCCTTAGCAAATAGGGGTTCCTTGCATATTGGACCTTGCATATTGTTCCTTGCAGGACCTTGCATATTGTGTGTGTAATAGAAATCGGGCGATAATTCCCAATGGCAAGCTTGCTTCCAGATTTGAAAATTGCTTTTACCCTTTGCCATCCACCAGTCAGTAGGTATAATACCACTATGAAGCGATAACGAAAAAACTTTTCGAGAAAGCATGCCACCCACTCAGAATAACGTTTAAGAAAAGCGTTTGAAATCTTATCCTGGCCCGGTGACTTTTTGTCGTCTAGTTTTAGCAAGGCAGCAATTATGTCTTCTTTCGTGATAACAATATCATTGTCTGAAAGATTCATGTCTGAGTGTTTTACGACAGTACTGTCATCATTCGGAATGAATACAGAGCAGAAGTACTTGTTAAACGCTTCAGCAAGTGGGGGGAGTGTTCAGAACACGACCTACCTTCTACAAGAACAGCTTCGATTGTATCTCTACTCCTTGACATGTACCTCCAAAACTTTTGCGGTGATTCTTGCATATGTTTAGTCAACGTATTCGAAAAGAAGAAGCTTTTCGATTTTTTTAACTCGCTACGCACTTGTGCACT
Source organism: Dermacentor variabilis (assembly GCF_050947875.1). Lineage (NCBI taxonomy): Eukaryota > Metazoa > Arthropoda > Arachnida > Ixodida > Ixodidae > Dermacentor > Dermacentor variabilis. The sequence goes on along the minus strand of NC_134569.1, from coordinate 63,052,739 downwards.
GAGGTTACTGATAGCTGTCGCATCTCTTTGAATTCTCTGACTTGCACGGCGCAGTCGTCTTCTTAGAATAATAATATCCCGTGTTATCCATGGGTTTGGCCTATCAGTACATTTTGTTTCTTGGGGAACATATTTGAGCAAGCAATCATTTACGACTCCCACGAAATGACGCCAGAGCCCATTTACGTCTTCATGATGTGGCATTTCATCGACACCGGTTTCCATGCGGTCGAGAATTGATGTGTCGTCGGCTCGTAAAAATCAAATACTTTACTAGCTGACTTCTTACTTAAGAGTTTATTGCTGACTTTAAGAGACGCAATTACTGCTTTGTGGTCGGATGTTCCTTCTTCCACATCAATTTCATAAAGAAACGTTCCCTCGGATAGAAACAATAAATCCAAAATTGTCGAACTTGCCGCACGTACTCCTGTTGGAGACGAGACCACCTATATAAGACCGAGTTTAGCCATTGTTTGTAACATACTATCTGCATGAAGCCTATTAGTGGAACTTGGGATTCTTGCCTCCCAATCTACACCAGGCAAATTGAAGTCACCAGTGATTATTATTCTCACTTTCTTACTTAAAATGGTTAGGTAATTATCAAGGCTTTCAAAGAATTCCACCGACCTGCCAGGAGGCCTATATATGACGCCCATCAACAATACGGTATTAAAAGAAATAATCGACATCAAGCATTTTCGTGCGCTTCAAACGACGGTAATGGCTCATATTTTAGTGGTTTCTTTAACACTAGCGCAACGCCTCCGCCTCTAGTTAATCTGCTATTTCGCAAGACATTATAGGAAGGAGGAGAAACTTCATCACTCGCGATATCAACTCTCAACCATGTTTCTGTAATAGCGATTACATCAGAGTCATGCGTTAAGGTCAATCCTTCAAGCAACTCCGTTTTATTCACAATGCTTTGGGCATTGAAATTCACAAGGCGTATTTCATGCTGCTTCTCTTGTCATTCACGGTTCAGCGAAGGGTTTCTTTCGCTATCGCGCATCTTTACCCGCGTGCCAGACTGTTCATCCCACAAGTAGGCTTGATCATTCACAAAAAGTTTATCATGCACGAGCTTAACTTTGGCTCCTCGACTTTTATTGGCCACAGCCGTTTCCCGAAGGTGTGTTCACTTTTTGAGTGTTTCCGGCGAGTAATCATCAGATATGCTTACTTTCGAGCCTTTCAGTTTATGGCAATTCTTGAAAAGAGCTACCTTTTCATTGAAGTTATAAAGCCTCATGATGAGTGGCCGATCCCAGTCATTTTCCTCTTCCCAAGCCTGTGAATTCGCTCTACTGACGACACGTCAGCCTCAAGTCGGTTGAGAAAAATGTCTTTTTAATACTTTGCGTTCAATATCGTCGCGTGTTTCTTTCGCACTTTCCTTGACACCGTAAACTACGACGTTATTCTGCCTCGGTCTGTCTTCTAAGTCAGCTATCCTTTCTTGTTGGTTTCTGATCATCCGCTCAAGACCTCTAACTGTACTTTCAAGTTCTAGTACCTTATTGCTCACATCTTTGAGGCTATCGACTTTATTTTCAAGGCTTATAAGCCAAGCCTCTGCCTTTGTTTGGTTGGCTAATACTTCTTTAAGCATTTCCTCAACAATACGACCCGGGTTAGTTTACACATCCCCGGAAAGCGAAATTTCAAAGTACAACCATAACACACTCAATATTTCACGACACTTCACTGGGAGTGGCAGCACAATAATGCAAAAATCGTTTGAACGAAAACATGATACGTGAGGATAGTAACGAACCCGTAAAATAACCCAGGCATATTTAGGCAACATAGTCGTTCCAGCGCTGCCGCTCCCACTGAGGGTTGTTGGTTGCAGGACAGGCTTTATAGCGTTCCAGGCCGTCGGTGACGTCCCTCCGGTTGGATGATCCTACGGGGTGGCGCTCTTCTCTTGAAGGTCAGCCGGCGTTTCCAGCAAAAAGGCAGTTGTTCCGTTGCTTGCAGTGACGTAACTCATAATCAGCGGCAATATCTGTAGAATAACCCAGGCATATTTAGGCGACATGGTCGCTCCAGCGCTGCCGCTCCCACTCTTCAATTACACAGTCTGCAATTACACTGTATGATCGTCTATTGGCCGTGATGCGCTGAACATCCACTGTCTCTTTAAATCATATCGAAGGCAATGGCACAATAAGTGGTCGATGTTCTGGTCGCAGCTGCCGACATCACATGTAGCAATGTCAGTGTTGCGGCTCGAGGTGGCGTTCGGGCAAGAAATCCACAAAACCCATTGACGAATGCTTCCCTTAGTATGAATCAAGGAAAAAAGGGTTTAATTTACGTTAGTTACACTGGCTCCAGATACGGAAGCCCACTCCATGCAGGAGCATATTAAGCGTTTGAGTTCACATGAGGACACGTCAACCTCACTGCACTAAAGTTCTCCTCTTTTAATACCGTCGTCTTCCCTAAGAGGACTCTCCTAGGTAATCTGGTCGCTGTATCGCGGCTAATTCCGCGATACAGCGACCAGATTCGGATATGGAGTGCGACGGAACCGCCGCACTCCATATCCGATAGTATGGAATAGGTGACCGTATAGCAACCTGGGAATCCAAGGTCGCCGCCGTTCTTCGGTAGCATTCGACGTTCGCCCTTTTCATCATTAGTTCTGGCTGTCAGGTAGAGGCGACTTTTGTGGACCCGTCAACAGTCGGTGTCAACGCTGCGTTGACTTCTAGATAGACGCTGACGGAGAGAGAGAGAGAGAGAACATTTTTATCATGAGTTTGGGCGACTTCATCGCAATGGAGCCCTTAGTTCAGGGCCCCATTGGCTTGCGCCACTCCGCGTGCCCGCCGGATCAGCCGTCGCTGCTCTTGCGGGTCTGAGCTGGTCAGCGCAGTCTCCCAGGAGGACGGGGAAGGTGAAGGAATAGGGGAGTAGCCTGGAGGGTGTGAGCACTATCATGTGCAATGATATACTGTGGGCTTTGCTCCACAATAGGAACAGTATGAGGGATATTGTGTTGGGTGGAAGAGGTGAAGATAAAAGAGGCAGGGAAATGAATTAGTTTGAAGCTGTCGCCACGCGATGGCATCTTCTCGATTAGGGGAATTATGTGGTGGAGGGAAGTGTCTGCTGGTATCTCTGTAATATTGTAGAGTTTCAGTGTAGTTCAGTGGTTCTGACGGACGTGTGGGGCTTCCTCGTGGTAATTGTCTAATTAAGGCCCTTGGTCGTGTTGAGACGTAACATAAGCCGTTCCAATTATAACCAAGCACACAGCAAAAATTGCTTAAATAATAGGGTTTATCCTTCTAAGAGTCAGGGGAGGGGGGGGGGGGTGGCAAAGTATAGGTTATGAGGTACGTGGTTGTGTAGGTGCCTGGAATAATTTTGGCCATCCCTGAGTTCTTTAACATGCACACAAAGCACTGCATTCGGACACCATCGGAACGAGGTCACCACAATCGGGAATCAATGCCAGCTACCTCATGCTTAGCAGACGGACGCCACAACCACTGAGCCGTCATGGTGGGTCTGCGGTGCCAAAGGTGCACTATATGGTTGACTAATTCATAGTGTTACCAGCATGGAAATCCAACTCGTACCTCTGACAAGCGTAGTCACTACGACAGTCCGAATTATCCTTAATGGCATTCACGCGCTCGCCGTTCGAGCTAATTTCAACTTCGTCGAGACGAACGCATTCCGTCAATTTTTATTTCATTCTTGCGGAACGTACTGTTAAAACTGTCGCTCTTTAAATAGTGCGTGTTGTTATGCGCGGTGCGCTCGCTGTTTTCTTTCTTCTTTTTTAACTGCGTGAAATTACGTCCTGAGTGCTATTCTCATTTTGTGTTATCATTACTACTTCTTTGATGAGCCGCCCTATGTTTGGCATGTGCTGTTCTGCTAAGCGGAGAGAAGGGTCTCGCTTTGTTCATTGTGCCCACTTCTCCTATTTGCACGCAAATTTAATTAAGCAACTCGAACGGCGGGCTTAATTATTCACCAGCAAGGCCAAAATGTTCGCGCGTGGGAGAACGTGTGCTCGCTGGAACTGTCCAAACGAGGGCACCGACATGAGATTCAAGCGGCAGACATGAAATCACCGGACCAAGGGTGCCCGGTTTGTTCAAATTTTGAGGTTCTGGTTGTTACGAACGTGCTTGCGAAAGAAAATCCTGCAGCTACGGTCTTAGCACTCCGGTAAATGTATTGCGCAAATAAAAATGTGCGATAATTGTAGTAACGTATTTTATCGTGTCCGTATGAGTATAGCATGGCCACCTTTGCATAAGTTTCTATGTAATGTTGAAACAAGCCTCACACCTTCGGCCTATTGCCTGCTTCCAAAAAAATTATCTCCCACGAGAAAAAAAAATATCTTTAGAAATTATGAACAGGATCATATTCTTCGCGAATGAGAGTGGTAATGCGAAATGCGTAATCGTCACGAGGATTTCACCACTGGAAAGTGGAGCATGCCGGAGGTATTCCTCTGCCATAAGATATGTTTTGTTGAAACACAGTGTCTTCGCCTGTGAGTCTATATTTTTTATTCCTTTAAGGTATGAGCACTATGATAGTACACTGTCACATTCGCTGAAGCACCAAGCGCGGCAGAAATACTTATATGGGGAATTTTAGCGCTAGTGAGTGCGCAAACAGCTAATATTATTAGCCAGTCAGCTTTAGAATGATTTATAAGGCACTGAGCTGCTCCAGTATGGATAACTGATTTGTAAGAGAGAGCGATCGAGAGAGTGAAAAGTAAGCCAGGGAGGTTAACCAGAGGCGCGTTTGCGGTTTGCTACCCTGCACTGGGGTTGGGGATATAAGGGTTGTAAAGACGACAAAGAGCGAAGGGAGAAAAAGAAAAGAAGGGCAAAAACTGAAATTTAGGTAGAGAGAAAAAGAAAGGTACCTTGGAGGCATGTAAGAGAAAATATGGGCCGATCTCGAACGCACTGCACTCCAACAGAACATTTCAAAGCGCTAGCTACCATAAGGGGGGAACGTGAGGAAGTGAAAAGTGACGCACGCGCCAGACGTTTCAAAGGTCAACTTCGGCACGAGACAAGCATGCGCGCGATTGCGGCTTAATGGTAAGAACGTTGTGCTACACTGCTTCCCACATTGCGCTGCCCCCATTGATGTCGCGTTTCTTTATGGCACCATAGGCGGACTTAACCCGGTTTAAAGGCTTATCTAACCGAGTGCTCGAGGTGTATTGAATGTATACGTGCGTGCGCGTCGCAGTGTGCGCCATCTAGAAATCGTGTAGAGACCCGATACAAGGGGAGACAGAATTCTGCCGACCGTAATGTGCCTGGTGAACGGCAAAATATGCTTCGCATTAAACCAAACTAGGCGTCACTTCGTTTTGTAGACCGAACGAGTTGTAATGGCGACACCATGGAGAGGCCTTGATTTCGTTCGAAGGAATGCGCTTACACGAGGAGTTCACGACGTGTTTACGTCATTTGCAATGTGTTGCCTCTTTGTTACGATGTAAAGAGTAGAGTCTGCTAATTCTATTCACTTGCCTCTGACAAGTGTCTCCGGTCTATTATTAATCACGCGAGGAATCGCCGGTAAATTAACTTGCCTTTTCGGGATCACGCATGGCGTTCCAGTGGCTGAAAAGGCAGGCTCAATTCCTCGGCGAAGCGCACGCATAGAGACTCACCTATATATGTTACTCGCCGTAGATGCATCAAGCAGCGTAACGTTCTCTCCCACTATTCCGTCACTTCAGCGAAGCTGCACTCAAGCACTGTGCCTGTAAAAACGCAGCTGGCGTCTTTTTATTACAAGAGGCGGGCATGGTTGCTCTCATACAACGCAAAACAGAAAAGAAAAAATTATTCAGGGAACCAGTCACTTAGAAACACATAACTCCGAACATGAGGTAACGAACTCTGATCGAAAAGAGGCCTCGAAATGCCCTGCTTTTCCTGTTGGCCAATGTACTCGCACTCAATAATAACGACTGTCTTGCACAGCCGAAAATGTCGCAACCGGAATGGTTCTAGCCCACTCCGGCCATCAGAAGCGAGTACGGCCGCTGTAAAGTGCTTGCAAAAATACTCTTCACAGATGCTTATCCTGCAGGATTCGACCAAATCTATTGTCTCTTTGTAATAGTCGTAACAACCGCGTGGGAGGTTTTGTGCTACGTCCAAGTTGCTTGTCGAAAATTCGTCACCCTGTGTGAACGTTGCGTCTCTAGCTGTTCTGCACAGATGGTATAGTTTTATAACTGTCTTCAATTTTTTTAAATAGCACTGTCAGGTGCAAAGGCGCAGAACATGGATCCTTACTAAATACAGCTCCAGAAGCGCACCTTGGCAAGCACTGCAGTGACCGTACGCAGATAGATTCATGCGTACAAAGGTCAAGCAGTTTACTAAGTACGTCAACAAGCGTTAGATTAATTGTCACTGTTGCTTAAGCCGCAGTAATCATTAGATGAATCGTTAAGTACATTCGGAGATTTGTCGTTAGCGGCTTATTTTTTGGAACGTGACTGAATCAGCGTTGGTATTCCATATTCTACAGCTGGCAGACCCGCAGGGATGAAGAAAAAAAGTTAAAATTTAATTTTGTGGCTTTCCTTGTCAAAAGCATTATATAATTATACACCCTGTAGGGATGACATCACCTACACTTAACTATTGACATTCACTAGCCAGTGAAAACCGTTTGTGGCTTTGACGCCCATCTTGCGTTGTCAACGACGCAGTAAGTGTATTTATGCTATGTTGAGATTTATTGGCGCATAATTAGGGAGTTACGCTCGCTGCGCTAACATAACAAGCACACACTAACACTCACCTAGCACTTAAAGTAGCTCGGTAGTATTAATAAGTGCCAAGAGAAAAAGTAAGCGAACAAGCAACAGTCAGTGCTGTTTTTATTTTTTAACTTCAACGCGTAATACCTTACTTCATAAACTCGCTAAGAATCTTTGAAACTGTCGGGAAAGGGTTTCTCTGAGTAGGCACCAAAATCGCACAATATATGACACTATAACTTTCAACGCCGACATTTTTTTATAATTCAACCCTCACCGCTTTAAATGTAGTCACTTTTGTAGATTACTATACATATCTTTATCTTATTTTCATTAAAAAAGAGAGAGAGAGAATTCACCGAAACACGTGTCGGCGACGAAACAATCACACAGGAAAAAAAGAAGAAGGAAAACAGTGTAAGATGTGTGTGCAGGGAGTGCATCCTACTAACGCGCAAGCAAAACATCTTCCAACCCTCAGCGAATGATTAGTGTTTGCGTACGAAGTATCCATTAAGCCCGTCTTGACTCAGGGCTCAAGTGTTCCGCTAAGGTGGCGAGCCACGAAATGCCGGCACATATATATTAAATGCGTTATACGAGTAAGTGCCTCTTCCATGTACCTAATGTGTAATGCTAGGATTATGTTTTATGCATAAATGAATATCGCGAAAGCAATCGCGGAATGGGGTAAGAGATCGCACGACGCTTAATGGCGCTTGCAATTTCTCGGACATCATTCTGTAATTTCCTTAGTTTCTCTTTTTCTTTCTTACCTCTTTTTTTTTGTCGCCCTAAGAACGCTATTATACGAAGATTTATGCGACGAGATCGCGTCAGCGCATCCCTTCTTGCTGATGACCCTCGAAGTACGATTGCCAAGGAGCCTGCTGTGCTCAAAGTGGGTCTGCTACTTCTCTTGGGGGCTCTAACGATATCTTGAAGCAGCTAAGTAAAGCACCCAGAACTTAGAAAAAAATAGCACGTACAGATAAGGCTTACTATCATCGTAGAACCTGGCAGTTGCGGTAGAAACTTCTTTTGCGTACCTTGTTGTGGGACGAGTGCTGTTTGCACTTTCAGCTGTCACGAACACCCGGAATGCTTTGCCGCTAGGGCAGTCAAAGCAGGCTGTCGATGTTGGAGAAAAGGACTAACACTAAAGCTCTTGCTTAAGTATCAGAGAGCAACAGCAGGATAGAGCGCAAGTATAGTAGAGAAATGAAGTTATGAAAGTGGCGAGTGATAGAGTCCTGCCTGTCCGAACGTAGAAAGAGGGCAAAGTTCTCGGCTACTACAATTGCCAGCCGGTTGCAAGCAGGGAGAACTCCGCCTGTAGCACCACTGGAACGAAAAGTCAGAACGGCTATGCGATGACATGTGCCACTCCGCGTGGTGCCCATCTTCCCATTAAGGGTGGCCCTTCACAATGAGAAAGCAGTTCCACTGGGCGGCCAATTTCCTAATGAATAGTTCGGAGCATGACCTTCAAATGACATAACAAAGTAAGATTGCCTGGGAATACGACTGTCCTAAATTCCAATACGTGTACGTGTATACAGCCAATGCAAAATTAAAAACGTAGGTAACACTTTACACTTCATTGAGCACTTTCTTTACCGTAACTTCCCGTACGCAGTATGCCCGTCACGGAGCATAAAGCACATGTGAAAGCCACATTTGCGTATAGCTCGCACGACGTATTAAAAAATCTTAGTGAAAATTAAAATGTGAGGACACTGTATACTAGCGGTGGGTTCTCTCAGTGTCTAAAGCTGCAGGAGTGCGGCTAAATACTTGGTGTAAGCCAGTCTAAACCTCGTTACACGATTTGTGCGAAATGCGATTTGTGCGAAAGAGGATTTCCCTTTGACCACCTAACGGGAGCCTTGACGCGAAGTTATGAGGATTGGGCTGCACTGCAGTAAGCAATTTTAGGAAAAAAGAAATAAAGAGTTCCGAGGAGGCCATTCGAGTACACTCTTTGCACAACTACTTCTATTTCTATTTTCATGAGTTACAAGGTTTTCTTTGGACATAAAAAAACTGACCTAAGAAAAACAAAGAAGCAATGATTACCTTGAGCAACCTAAACTTACAATGTCCAGCATAGAAGCTGGTATATGTGAGTTGCGTGATCTTAAAAAGAAAAAAAGGAAGCAGGAAGGCGCAAGCCCGCGCTTACCACAAGTCGGCCTCAAACAAATGCCAGCATAGGCGACGTAGAGCTCAAAATTTACTCCCGTCAGAGGCACCGCGTAGATGACGCGCCCTATAAGCAGTGCTGCCTACATGCAGCTGAGGGCGTTGCTACTCGGGATTTTGTAAGAGGCAGTTAAACAGAACGTCTTTTCGTCGTTGTCTTCTGCCGATCGACTCCCCTACTCAAAATTTCGAGTCTATATTTCATGCGAATGCTTCTGAGCGCTCTTTCGATCCACCTAGTTACAACTAAGCGCCGATGTCACGGCATACTCTATTCTCAGTGCACGCAGCACGCCGCCTTGCTCTCTGCCTCTGCTGTTAACCCTCTCCACAAAAGGCCTTCGCAAGTGCTTCTCGCCTGACTGCCGTTGACAGCCAAGGGCGCTGCCACCAACTCGATGATCTCTCTCTTCTTGCTTCTTCATGTCCTCTCTCCCCTTTTCCAAGGCGCTGAGCCAAGATCCCTAAAAGGTTGCTGAAAATAGCGCCTCATGCTCTTCACAGCAACTCTCTCCCTTTCTCTCCTCCTCTTCTACAGGCTGCTAGCATACAGCGTGCCGCTCAACGTCGAAATTAAAGCCTGCTTGAGAAATTAACTATTAGCTTCGGCACTCACGTGGCCGAAGGGTACAGCATATATAGTAGACGACAAGAAAAGAACGAAATTGTGCGTCATTCTTTTAACGCTTGCCGGTGGGCTAGTAGGTTATGATTCATAGCGAACGAATAACAGCGCACATTGACGAGGAGGAGACACACTTGAGCTGACACACAACTACTTTCATTTTCGGAAGTGTACAAAATATATAGCATACACATGACATACGCACAAAAATAAAGAAACAAATACAGAAATCAAGTGTTCGTGTCGCTCGCTTAATCAGAACAGCTTATTCCTCGAAACCTACACACCAAGAAACCTTTTTCTTTTTTCATTCTGCATCAAGGACGCCATGCTTGTACATGTGCCATCCAGTTTACCTATATTTGCTTCTTCGACTATTACCCTAATCTTCTCGTCGGAGGAGCGGCTAAGCACTGTCGTGCTTTAAAAATGTGGTACGCGTCAACAATATCGACACTGTATTCCCAAATGCCTGGAAAAGATTGAGTTCACGTTATGATAGTGCTCTTTTATTCTGTCATTTATGCACCTCCCAGTTTGACCTAAATATGCGTAGGACATATACAGGGTGTCCCACATAACTTGAGCCAAGAATTTAAAAATGAAAGGCGCGTCGGAAGCGAATTGAACCGAACGCTTGCTATTCACAATAGCCAATATTAACTCAGACAATTTCGTTTTCCCCATAACTCACTAAATAATTAAGTTTAATCGCTAAACTTCTTATTTATTGGCTGAGGACCCCAAGTATGATACGCAGATTTGTAGATCACCTTCATAAACCACCGATCGAGTTGTTTCCAATACTGTACATCTCACGAATTGATGTTTTTCTGGGTTGCAAAGAAAGCCCGCTTAATATAAAGAAAGCCACGTGGCGGAGCGCTTGCGCAGTGGTATTATGCTGCTCTCAAGCATGCGTTCGGTGAACAAGGTCGACTGCATCGTGACTGGCGACGAGGAAGCGGCAGGGCGTTCTTTATCTCATCGGCAGTACTCGGCCATGCAGCAGCATGCATTTTCGCCGTCATCCGACGGGAGCCGACCTTGTTCACCGAACGCACACTTGAGAGCTGCACGATACTATTGCCCAAGTGCTCCGTCACTTGGCTTTTTCCGCACGTTTGATGACGCACGATTGTGTTCCTGTGTTTTGTTGTGCTGGAAGGTAATTTTCACCGCGCATGTGATCATATTAGGTTGTTAAGCTTGCTCAGGTCATCAGCTGTTTTGCTCATGGATAACGGTGCTGTATGGCAAAGGAAACGAAAAAATGTCGACTTTGTGATCAGAGCATGAATATTTCTTAGAGCTGCACTTATGTTGCTAAAACATAGCTGCGGAACTAATTCAGATGAAGGCTTAGTTTCCGGTCATAAGAATTTTGCAATCCCGTTTTTTTTTTTTCTCTTTGAATTGCCGCTCCCTGTAAATTTCACCGTCCATACTTTCTTTTTCAAGTAAATATCTTGCTTTGATATGCATGTAAAATATATCAAGAGTCTAGATATCCTCGATCGTTTGTTTGCGGCTGATTGCGTGAACAGGCTATGGGGTGGGAAGATTTAGAGCTTCATGTGAATAGATTGCGAGGATTGAAATGTAACGAGCTTGCGCTAAAATTTATTTCGCAGTTGTGTAGAGCGAGAACATTCATCCACGATGATCATTGCAAGGCAACGTCTACACGTGAGCCTCCACAGAGTGAGTTGAAGCGAATGGCAAATATTTATGCGCACTTACATGCGACAAGTGACACACAGTGTCAGTAGCGGGAGCTGAAGCAGATGAGATACGAGGCTCATGCGGCTACGTGGTTGGTGACGCAGCAGTGAAAGAAATAAGCCAAATCTAGCAGCTGACGTGGTGGTGACACCAAGTGTCACCACCTGTACAAGTGGCGAAACTGCCGCATCAACAAGAGAACGCTCCTGTCAGATCAGTCGGCTTTCCTGTATATTTTACATCGTGACGCGAACCGTTGCTATATCTTTGGCAATGCTTCAATGCACGGCCACCAAAACGGCCAATTGCTTTTCGTGTTTCCGGCAACGCTTAAATTATTTGTCTTTGTCTGATTGGCTATTTATGTGGGTATTGTGTAGCGCAGCACGCTCCGCAATGGCTGCCTCGCAAGGATGAGTTCCTCTTAACGGCCATACTTTGCCAATGTGCGTAGTAATGGGTCGTTTCCAGTGTTGCTGAGGAAAGAGGGGTGGTGTCTGTGCTATTTGATTTTCAAATAATGGTAAATGGTGCAGTGTGAACCACGACAGAGGGACACAGAAAAGACGAGGACGAGCGCTTTTCTTTCTTTTTTGGTCATCTGTCCTGCCTTTACAGGCGAACTAGTTACATTTACAGAGAGTGCTCAGAGCTCTAGCAGGCCCTAAACTCTTCCACACCTTGCTGGGTGTTAGAGCCCCGGATGATAAGACGGAAGTAGTACAGAGTCTCCCCGTTCTACCATTGCATAATTGCAGTTCAGAGTGCCTGTGAGTGCTTTGTACTGCGGTTATAAAGGCAATGAAAAAAAATATTACAAAAGACAACCATATGGCCCGGCACGAATGCAGTTGGATTTCCTCTCGCTGCTAGCGCTGGTTGTCTAACTGGCCTTCCGCTTCCTCTGCTCTAGTCTCTCGCATTTCGACGCACCCCTGTCGATGCTTACGTGCACTGACCCCATCTCTTAATGTTTCACCTCTATAGTCGGCAGGAGGAGCCCAGCCCGTCAGACACTACGGCGGTTGCTATTTAGGTGGAGCAACCAATCGGGTTTGTGGTCCGTTTTTCTTCCCATAGGACAAGGGAAGGAAGGGTTCAGTGACCAGCGACAAACTTGGGCTCAATCAGCCTGTGAAGAACGAGAGCCAGATCCGCCTCAGGAAGCCCATCCTTTGTCAGGAAGCACAATTGGTCACTGCTGTCAGCCATTGCTAAGCGCAGTAAATGACGCATGCTCGGCCTTACACGTGTTCTCTGCGAAGGAAACAGTGAGCAGGAAAGCTATAACATAAACCTATTCCAAACTTTTCTATTTCAATTCTGAAATCAGCTCTCCGCGATTGGTCAAAAGCTTTTTTGGGCCACCTCCACTTCGCCTGTCAGTCACGCGACGTCACGCGAACCGCGATAGCGCCCTATCTGATATGACGTGTACACTCTGATATGCATGATTAGATTGAACAAAAAAAAATAGTTATTTCTGATCAGACGGCTTTTCTCCATTCGCCCTCGTCTATTAGTCAAACATTTTCAGGCTGCTCCCACTTCATCTGCCTGTCACGCGATGTCCCAAAACCGTGAAAAATGAAAAGTGACGTGTACGCGTTAAAGATGCATTAATATGCCGAACAAAACTGAATTTTTTTCTTAATAGCCACAAACTGCCCCGTTTTGAAAGGAATAAAACATGGCTGCCGCCGATCGCTCAGGCACTGGCTACTCGCACCTGCCGGAGAGCATGGCTTTATTTGCGTACAATAAAGCTTTCTTCATGGCCGTGAAGCATTTTCGAGCACTTTCGGTACGTTTACGACCTCGCTCAGTCAACTTTTCTTTGCTGAGCATCCTTTTTAGCAGCATTCTTAACCTTCCGTTGCATGCCGCCGCGATTTTCAAACAGCCACCTCAAGCGAAGTGAGGGCAAACGGACCGATCGCAGACGCCGGCACCACACTCTTCATCCGGTTATCGATTTCCAGCGCTCTGACTCGGCCCCATCGAGTCTCTCTCCACTTGAGCGTGCTCCTCGCCTTTTATCATTCAAGTAAGACAAGCCACTCAGTGTAGGCAGTGTTATCATTCTTGAAGAAAACAAAAATGACCTTGTATAAACGAGGAGAGCGTTTGATTCGTCTGTTTTGACAACCCTTCGGGTCACCACCCGATTCGTGCGTCGTCGGTTACGCAACTTTGAGGTCAGGAGATTGGAATAAAAACATATTGGAATACGAGGGTTGCAATGTAGGCTTGTTGGTAATGCATCTTCAAGGGGAGTACAGTATCGCGATTAAAAGACGGGACAAAAGAAGACACATAGGGATGTATGTGTCCCTATGTGTCTTTTTTTGTCCCGTCTTTTAATCGCGCTAGCGTACTCCCCTTGAAGATATTGTAATAGTTTTACGTTATAGGACCCCAGCCCCCAAACAATCTTAACCAAATCCAAATCCACAAGCTTTTCTCCTGTAAAGCGTGCTCGGCCGTAATTTAGGTGTTAGTGCAGCTGAAGCCCTCTTCAGGCGCCACTATGAAGCTACATAACATCGCAGGGGCATAGCGCCTTTTCGTCAAAATATAGCATATAGCTATAGATAAAGTCAGCAAAACATAGCATGTAGCGAAATATCTTGCGCGTTGCGGTTCAATGACAACAGCGGCTTTAAGGAAAAGAAAAATTGCAAACATTTGGGAGGCAGATGCGACTGCAAGAAAACAAAATACGAAGTTCTCAAACTTATTACCATTCAGATCACAAGTGACAAAAAATTCAGGGCGCAATATCTCTGCATTCTTTGCATATTCTTGCGAATGTCACAATATTGCAAAACAGCTGGCAATTTTGACGCCTTTCTCATACTCAGCAAAGTTCTCCGGCTTCAGTTGTTTTCTTGCGTAGTTTTGCCTACCAGAACAAGCTTCAATCGTACATGTCTGTTTTAGCTTTTTCTGCGTTCGTTGCTCTTTCCTGTGGTGTTAACAAAAATTTGTTGCGTTGTTCTTGTTTAACCCTGTTACTCTTGAACATTTGCATATTCTTGTCTCTGAATATGTATGTACGTGCAATATGTAAGGAATGCGTGTTATCTACTTTCTCCTGTGCATTATTTAGTGATATCAAAGAAGACATAGCAATGTTTATTGTTTCAAGTATGGTTAAATTAATTTTCTCTTCGTTCTATTATTATTATTATTATTTTAAACATAGGTTCCAGATATACTTCTGTAGTTCGATCTGCTTCACTGATCTGCATGGCGACCCACGAGCACTGCATGCTTAAGTGCGGCAGTGAGTGTGTGCTATCTCGAAAGTAATAAATATATTATTATTATTATTATTATTATTATTATTATTATTATTATTATTATTATTATTATTATTATTATTATTATTATTATTATTATTATTATTATTATTATTATTATTATTATTATCAATAGCTAGCAAATAATTAAAGAACATAGCACGTGCGAACTTTTCGAGTAAAAATCACATAGCTAGTGCCAATCGTTATTTAGCACAAACATATCGGTGGACATTGAACACCATGCACTTCAGAGAACATCACTTGATTCAACTACTGAGATGCACAAATATTCTTGGTCTATGAAGCTTCACATAAGCAAGCAACTTTCATATCGATATATACGTCTGCATACAGTAACTAAGTGGCAGTAAATATATTTCAGCGGTTTAGATAAGCCGCACACGACAAGGCTTAAGTGAGGAAGTTGCGCTCATAGAACCAAAACGAGAACATTGCCCTGCGCGAAAGAATTCTATGCCGAGATAACCACCGACAGGGCCAAATTGTGTGCCCTCTGTTTGTTGTCTTGATTATGCGTAGTTTGTAAGAATGTCGCCTTCGCGGCTTATCTTCATCATCGCGGTACTTAACGAATGATTATAACGCCCTGCTACTTGCTCCTGAATGCACCAACGGCGCCTAACTTTCTTCCACTCCTCTTCGCACAAAGCCTTATTCTGACGTAAGCACACATTGCCTCGGAATGTGCGACATCCACCTTCGCGCAGCTTTCGAGGAACAGCTCGGCCGTTTATCTCTGTTCTCCACGCGGCCAAACTTTTGCAACTGAGGCAAAATATGCTGCCTTCCCGGCTTTAAGAGGCCACTAGTGGTTCTGTCGCGGTCCGCGTCCCTAATTTTCGGGCCCCTGCTGAGGCAGGCGCAGGCACCGCAAACTGTGCGCTCCCTCGTCCAACTGCAGCCGACCTGCTGACTCACTATAAAACGACTTTGTATGAAGATTCACAGTGGTGGTTGCAGAGGCCAGATGCTACATATACTAAGGCTCTTTGGCCTACTTAAGAACAACATTGGGCTTGAGGAATCATAGGATAGTCTTTTTCATATATTTTGGAAATTATCCGCAAATAGTACGTCGCAAACGAAGTTATAGATGAACTGCAGGACTGCCGTACGGGAAAACAGTACACCAAAAAGAACTTTCTATAAGTAAGGAGAATATATGCGTGCCAGGATCGTGTTAACGAGGCATTTGTCATTTTCTCAACTTATATATCTACCTGGGAGTTTGTTCAACTTATTTTAATGGGCGATGGCAATACAGACGCCTTCGCTCACTTTGGAGGCAGCATGCTCCTCTGACGAAAAAATATGGGCCGATCCCGAATGCAGTGCATCCTGACACAGCGTCTCAAAGCGGCAGCTGTCACGAGGAAAGGAGGAAAGAGACTGGCATGTGACGCACGCGTCCTATGTTTCAATGAGCGACTTCGGTATGACAGAATCATACATGCGTGCGATCATGGCCTAATAGTAAAGGCAATGGGCTGCTGCGCTAGAATACATTTTCAGTACCACCGTCGGTCACGCATTTTTTTATATAATTATAGGTGGTCTTCGCCCCCTTTGGAGTTATGTAACGGAAAATTTCAGGTGTGTTTGGCGTACACGAGCACGTGACAGTGTGCGCGAAATCACGTTTGTAAGAGATACGAGGTATGGAAACGTCGCTTTGGTGAACATGAGAGTGTGCAAGGTTTCTGTTACTCACGTGCGCGCGGCTTTCGTGATGTCAGAAGCATCACACTCTAAGCATGCTATCAGTCAATCCGTCACTCAATGAAACTCTATTTTCAAGAACACAAAATTAGGAAGGAAGGAAGGAAGGAAAACAAGAGGTGAAAAGGCAGAAAAGTTAACAAGATTAAGTGTCCGGCTGGCTACTGTGCACAGGGGGATAGTCTAAGGGCAGAAATTATAATAAAACAAGCGAAGATTAAATAAAGAAAGAAAAAGAGAAAAACATCGGTTCGCACATTTTATAGTTTTTCAATGAGTCCAGTTTCCTTTAAAAAGCACACTAGCACTTTTAAAGCAATTTGTGCCGACGTCGGCTGGGACCAGAGCCTGAGAATTCTGCCTTCCGGAAGGGGACGGTTGGCAGTGCTGTCGAGTGTGGTGCTGAGGACTTTTCTTTGTGCGTTGAAGCGACAAAATAAGATGTCTACAAAAATATTTGAACCGATAGCCTGATGTGGCTAGTGACCGGTCCAATGCACTATGCAACAAAGTATGCACGGGTCAACTAAGAGTTGACTTGTGCATACTTTGAAAAATGAGAAAACAAGTTGCCGCAGGTGGGGAACGATCCCAAGTTTTCGCATTATGCGTGTGATTCTCTAACCAATTGATCCCCTTTTCATCTACTTTTATTGCCGTTATTTTTGGTTTCTTTAATTCAATTAGTAAATACACGTAATTTACCCTATGTTTTCCTTGGTGTCTTTGTTTGTGAGCTTCTCATGATATGATCAATAATAATCGGGCCCCTCGGTTAACCCCCTTCCTTCTTGTCCTTACTGTTACTACATTTTTTTTTTCGTGAAGAACGGAATTAATGTATTGGAAATGCATCGAAAGAGGAGTAGACGTGGACCTCCTGGCAACAGAAACTTGCTACTGGAGACAAAGAACGTTACCATAACGCAGGAAGTGCTTTAATTATGACGGAACAAATTGTTCAAATGCGGTATTGATGCAACTCAGGACAGATTGATATCTCTCCTGAACGAACTACTGTAGTTTTGTGGGAGCTTGCGGTGACCACATTTATATATTGGTATTATTTTAGCCATTTTAAGGAGGTTAAGGTAAGTTTTAGAAGGAAATACATGTTTAAGTATGTGCCACACTGGCTACATACAAGCATCAATGTTTACCTTTAAAATCGTCGAAAGGTATGACGTCATGGCCAGCCGCCTTGTTCCCCAATAACTTGCTGATAACTTGCCTGATGTCACCCTCAGTTACGTGTCGTAGGTGGAAATTATCGGCATCAGTACAGGGCGTACTTAAGTTGTATATACGAGTAACGAACATGCTCGCGAGACTGCGACCAATATTAGTGAAGTAATTGTCAAAATTGCTAGCACCTTCACCGGCTAGATTATGCAGGTTTAATGCGTTCCTCGCCACCTATGCCAGTAACATATTTAACAATAAGGCTATGTCTTCCTGGTTGTATCTTCATTTCAATTTTCTCATCATTGCTGCTGATCGGAGTCGATTATTGATCACGTGTTGTGCAATGATAACTTGAATGTACCGGTAGGTGCATACAATGTTACTATTGCGGACCAAAATCCTATTTTTCTTTTTTTTTTTACCTCAAAACTACATTTTCCCTTCTGGTGCAACTGCCACCTAAGCAACTACACGTGTAGACTATTATTACGTGCCAAGATTACTTCAGGGTACGAATTTTCAAGCCTTCTATGACGATGGCGTACATGTAGAATGTGAAAACGTGTTGTTGTGATTTCATTATTTGTTGTGATTTCTGTACAATCTAAAATTTCGATCGTAATAAAAATCTTTCAGCTTCAAGACCTCGAGTATATTTCTGTTCATCCATGGCCACATAACATACTCATAATTTCGGCCTGAACAGCTAGCTGCGCGTTAACCGCTCTATGGCATTCACAATGCAGTGAACAAGGTTTTCACATTCTACATGTACGCCATCGTCATAGAAGACTTAAAAATTCGCACCCTTAAGTAATGTTGGCACACAATAGTAGTCTATACGTGTTGTTCGTTTTGGTGGTAGTTGCATCAGAAGAATAAATGTAGTTTTGAGGTAAAAACAGAAAAGTAGCATGTGGCCCGCAATAGCAACATTGTATATGCCTGCCGGTAAATTTAAGTCATCATTGCACAGCACGTAATCAATAATCGACTCCGATCGGTCTTTTATGCATGTAGGCGATGAAATAACGTTTTTAATATTAAGTGATTGTAGTAAAAACACATAATTATGATAAGTATCTCCAGTCAGGTTCACGCTAATATCGCCGCAAATAACAACAGGCACAACACCACAATGAGAATCATGGTATGTTCCACAACAGTTAGCGAAGTCAGTTATATCGATACATGGGGGGTGGTACACAACACCAACTATAACAGCATTTTGAAGATCCATAAAAAGAGTTTCAGCAGATGAGCTGCCACATGAGCTATTGCTGATGTTAACGAAGCGAAAACAAGTTACGATGAATAGTGCCTCGCCCCTCCTCGTCTACCACTGCTTGGCATGCCTTTGTGTAGCGCCCTTTTCTAAGGGGAAAAATAAAAGGAAAATGTCTCCGATCGGTGTCTATTCATATTTTATTAGGTACGCACCTTTATGCTTTCTTAAAACATAGTGAAGCGTTACCTCAGGCTTCTAATTAATTAATTGTTTGTTCCACGCTATTGTCTTCATGCATAATGTTGAAATAATTGTACATTCAGCTTTATTGTGCTGCAGGTGTTGCATTCTGTAAGAGTCCACGAAGTGTACATGTCAATTTCGTCTGCTGTTGAAGTTCTCATTGGCTGGGCTGCGCTTCGTGTCCGCAGCAACCAGGCACCACAGCCAATCGGCAGTTCAGCAGCAGACGAAATGGACATGTCCCCTAGGTGGACTCTTACAGAACGCCTCCCCAGTTGTCTGAATCGCAGCTGTTAACTTCAAGATTGCCTTTAACACTGAGCTTTAGCCCGTATCGGCCCATGTAGGTACTTTATCTGTGTGCAGTGATAGCCATGTAAAATTCTGCGTGTTTAAAGAGCAGGGTGCCGGAACGAAATGTTTTTCGTTCACGTTTTTGTTTCATTCCACTGAAAAAAGTTCCCTTCCGGTTCGGCTCCGAAAAAAAAGAACAATGGTCCGTAACGGTTCATAACGGTTTTGATTCTCATGAAAAAAATATTTCTAAGCAAAGTAACGATAAAAGCATAGTACTTATTTTTCTCAATAAGTGAATTATGAATTCTGAGATCATGCTCAGTGCCTTGAGTCAAGGCACTGAGTATGATTTCGGAAGCAGCACGTCATCGAGTGTACTCACCGAAGTGCGAAACCGCTGTTCCGATAAAGCTAACTTAAAGGAACATAAACGAGCGTTGAAACCTCGTTAAGAAATCATTGCACCAGCAGAAAACGAAACGATAAGCTCTTCAGTGCGTAAGCCACGGGTATTTCTACGATGCGAATCTGCTAGTGCACCGAGCGGCAGGCTTAGATTAGTGGAACCAGGACGCTCTCTTTCTGGCTTTGCTGTTTTCTCCTGATTTGGGCGCACATCTTTGGAGGGCTGCCATTGTTCGTGGCGCGGATACAAGTTGACGTCCCCGTGCTTCTGCCGGGGATTGCGACTTCAGCGGCGGCTGCGTCTGGGAAGCAGACCGGCCTCCAGAGCGACACCGACGACGACGACACCAGTGTCTACTCGCTCAGCAGTGAAGACTTCTCCGATGACGCCTTCGATCTTGTGCGGAGTCGCAAGGCGAAACCAAGGCACACCACTAGGGCGTCCATGTCCTCGAGCACGCCAGTGGTAGTACCAATTGGCAGTACCTCAGTCATTACGATTATATTTGTGCAAGAACACTTTACCGACCACCTGAGGCGACTCAACAGACAGGATGTACCGGTGCAACTAGAAGCGGTGGTGTCAAATCAAATCACGGACGTTAGAGCCAACCACGAAAAAATGTACCGGTTATTGACTTCGCACATAAAACTCCGCTAAGCACTTTACGTAAACTTGCAAAACTTGGTGGCATAAAGCTCCGCTCCTATATCCCCCTGGACACTGGTTGCACTACTGGTGTCATCTACGATGTGGACGTTTCCATCTCCAGCGTTGACTTGCCGATTCTAGTGAAGCCAGTTGTTGATGGCGTCGCCATCAGGCCTCGGCAAATCCTGCCTGTCAGGCCTCGGCAAATCCTGCTCCGTGAAAATAATGTTCAAGAACGAAATTTTATAAGGCTGGGACACGTGAGCGCTGTGTGCGAGAAAACGAAAGTTTGCTTACGCTGCAGCGAGCCCTACGATGCAGATTCCTGTGCATTCACCGTTCTCAAATGCACCAATTGCCTTGGATCCCACGGTGTTTCCTCGAAGGACTGCCCATAATGAAGAAAGACGGTCTTGAAGTAGATGGCGAGAGACCGTTCATCTCGCCGGGAAGCTGTTGCGGCCGTTAGAGAGCGACACTCTCGACGCCGTCTGGCTTCATAGAACGCTGATGCCTCTGTGAAGAGTGCAACACATCCGACAACACGTCCTCCTCTGCCCCCTAGGCCTGGCGGAATGCGAACTAAATATCACAACAAGATCATGGTGGAGAACAATACACTTTATTCCGCACTACTAAAGCCATATCCGAAGCCAGAGGCACAGCGGAAGTTACAACTAAAACCATATACGATGTCACAGCCGGAGCCGGAGACACGTCAAGTGCACCCCGCTGTAGAGTGCACAGCGCTCTACAAGCAGACTGGCTAGTGGTTATCATGCTCTGGACTTTGATAAATGCTTTTCGAATGGTCTTGAATAACATGCATACGTCGTCAGTACGAAGTCCAGCGCTAGTGCCGGATGCTCTCAATTCAGTATTTGCAAGTCTTGAGCAAGCATCATGCTTCACCCGCCGCATTCTAATAGCAGTGAAGTCAAAAAGGCCGCGGTTTACTTTAACGATATACGGCCACGTACTGCAACGTACTGCTAACGATCACTGGCCCCTTGGTCTTACCCGGCGACTTCAACGCCCATCACCGGCTTTGGAGAAGCACCGACGTTGGCTTCAGACAACAGAATGACGGCAGCCCGGTGTATCGGCGGGGCACTTGCTTGGACTTGATTGATTACAAGACGCTTTGCTGTGTGCACTCTCTCCCGCTTTCCTCTTTCTTTATCCCTTTCCCTTCCCCAGTGTAGGGTAGCAAACCGGACGCCCGTCTGGTTGACCTCCCTGCCATTTTTCTCCTTGCTTTCTCTCTCTCTCGACATGCTATCACTCACACTATTCCTTCCTTTGATAGGTGCTTATGCGGACCCCTGAGATACACGCTAATTCTGACGTTGCCTGACGTCCGTTGTTTCGGATTGGCGACTTTCCTCTTGAACCGAAAACAGATGAAAATATTTCGGTTTCGCTCCGAGACAAAATAATAAATAACGTTCGGTTACGTTTGCATTCCGGTCAAAAATGTAGTTTATTTTATCGGTTTTCGTTCCGTTCCGACACACTGTTAAAGAGTTAATTCTCGCAGAAATCGTGCGTCAGGCTTTCTTACTTTTTATTTTCTTTCTGTTTTTTGCTGTTTCATGGCAGTGAATCTTGTGTAAAAAAGAGAACATTGATTACATTATCAACTTCTTGAACTAAAATAGAAACGTCATATAACTTTGTCTGTACTGCACAGTTATCGTTGTAGTATTTGGACGTGTAACTACCAGTGCACTTTTTTACGATAGTAGTTTTACCATCTTAGAATATACCTGCAAAGTAAGATCTAATTTTTCACACTATCAAGACACATATGCCTGGCTTTTTGTCTCAATTAGCGAGAGTTCATGTACGACATGTGTAGGCTTTCTGGTATGCGGCGCTCCATATTATGGAACTGCTATTATCAAAAACGTCGGAAGCCGCTCATTCTTCGCTTCGATATGAATGGAACAAACGGGAGGACAAAAGTGTGAGGAAGAAAGCGGGAAAAAGAACAGCGCCGTGCTCAGCCAGCGTGAACCCGAACGACGGCATTCTGCAGCGATGTTTCATTTCCCCGAAATGTGACGTTACTTTCTTGCTGAACGTCGCGCATATTTCCTTATAATTGCGGAGTAGTGTGCCCTCACGAGTGTACGCATTTCTTGGGCAAACGTCATGTTTTATTTTCAGAGAAAACGGGACATCAGGCACGCAAGGTCGGCGCTGAAAGAAATACTCAGCAATCTCGTAGGTCTACTGAACAAAACAACGCAAGAGAGCAGCTGACCGACAAGGCAGAAAGGACACACCTCTCGACTTCCAGGGATCTTCTTTGTAGATCTTGAGTCTGTCTCATGTGAGTCAGCTTTCTAGAGTATTGGAAAGTCTTCCAAAAGGGAGGGGGGGGGGGGGGCGTTCGTCTCGCAAACCACAACAATTTTTTTTTTCAAGGAA
This sequence comes from Dermacentor variabilis, assembly GCF_050947875.1. NCBI lineage: Eukaryota > Metazoa > Arthropoda > Arachnida > Ixodida > Ixodidae > Dermacentor > Dermacentor variabilis. The sequence goes on along the minus strand of NC_134569.1, from coordinate 63,029,897 downwards.
ATCTTATTCACCATTCAGACGAACGCCCTCGCTGTATTAGTATGGCTGCGCTTTCTTTTGCAGCAAGAGTATCAGCCACTGTTGTTAGGAGCAAAACTACTAATATCTGCGCACTGCTCTAAAGCTATCGCGTCCTGCAGACTATATTGCGAAACACCGAGTTTCTAAAGTGTCACTGGGGTAGCAATGAATCACTCTAGACGAAGATTTGAGGAGACAGCCGTCTCTTTTCAACTCCCCTCCCAGAGTCCTTTAGCATTGAATGGCGTTAAGACAGATTACACAAAAAATTTGAAAGATAGACATTGACTGGATTGGCGCTCACTTATACCATTTCCCTCTAAAAAAAAGTATATGCGAATGTGAAATAGTAAGGCACAAAATTCGGTCCTCCCATCTTTTCTTTTTCTTCTTTTTTTTTTTTAATTAAATGATTTGATACCCTCAGCGTGTCCATTCGTCACTTCGTATTTCTGTTTTTGTTGTTCAGAATTTTATGTCGATAATGGGATGGCAACGTTGGGGCAGGCCAGTGAAATGGCAATAGTGAACATTTTCGCAGGCTTAATTGCAGTCAATAAATGAAGTCAGTAAATAAAGCAGCATGCAACGCCTATGTTTGTTAGGTGTACGCATTGAATCAAACCAAACATTCTACCTTGACATTACATAGAGCTGCATATAACTGTAGAACGAGAAGAAAGGGGGTTAACCGAGGAAACCGGTTTTTATTAATCGTATCATGTGAAACCAACAGAGACATTAAGGAAAACAGGAGAACTCCCCTATGTTTTCGTTGGTGTCTCTGTTTGTTGGATTCTCATGATATGATATAACTGTAGAGGCATACAGTATTTCGAAATTATTCTAAAGCGAAAAATTGCTACCCGCTCCATGTTTCCGTTGATTTCTGTCATTAAGCGGCATACGCAAGGTTGACACTGAACTCGCTAACACAGCTAGAAACAAGAACATAGCGCTATAGTATCCTTTAAGCAATAAAATAACGAGAAATTAGCGCGCGGAGTTTCTATCTAACGTTTCATATTTCCGAACAACGCGAGTGCTTGTAGAAAAAAAAAAGTGGGGGGGGGGGCGGGGGGGGGGCATTGAGACGGCCCATTTAGCGTACGTGCCTTACTGGCGCTCCCCATGCTCAACATTAATGAGCCATTTCTACACCATCAGTGGAGGCCACCGCTGAAGCACACACGCGAACACCCACGTGTAGATTTACCTCACGCAGGCGTATTTCTGGTGGGGAGCCTAAATACGGCTTCAGCAATCGTAACACGCCCGCATATTAGCCGCGACATTGGAAAACTATGTCTGACTGTCAAATTCGCAGTGGCGTTTTGCTTGCTTGTTTTCGTTCTATACGCAGTGCCTGCAACTGAAGTTGCGAAGCCCCCGTTCCAGCGGGGCATAAAGGCGGTAACAACTGGACCAGCCGCCCATCACGTGCTACACAGTGCCGCATCGCTTCGGCGACGACAAGCACGTGAGTTTGCTCTCCTCCGCTACTGGAGCTAGAGCGTGTGAACCGCACTGGTTGATGCGTTTCCTACGTGTGCAGAATGCGTAGAGCGGAGAATGATATGAAAGCGGCGTTCAGTAGCGTCACCCGAAGTACAGTTCTGAAAAGATCGCATCATTCTGCTGCACTGAACATTTAAAGGCAGTTTCAGTGAGTTCGCCGTAGGACAAGTTGGCATCTTCTGCCTTGCTTCCGTTTTGTTTCATTTTGGGCAGCATCTTTTTTTTTAATATGAATTGTACACTGTTTAGATTTAATAATATTGTACGTCAACTGTCAGTGATGAGGTACGTGGACAGTTGTGAGAGAGAGTAAAACATCTTTATTAATAATATTTGAATGGCGAGAGCGGTGTGGGAGGAATCCTCAGTCCAGGTTCCCTAAGCTGATTCCGGCGATGTTTCGAGCCCGTTGTATCACAGCTCGGAGGACCTCGGCAGTTCCGTCGCGGAGGGCATCGTCCCACAGCTCTTTATTGCGTAGGGGGTAAAGGAGAGTTGGCAAGGGAGGAAATAGGTTTGCAGTGCACTCAATCGTGACGTGGAAGATTGTGGGCGAGCTGCCACATCCAGGGCAACGACCTGCATAACAGTGTGGGTAGAATTTATTGAGAGAGACAAGATTTGGAAAAGTTGCGGTTTGTAACTGGCGTAATGCTACTGCTCCCTCCCGCGAGAAGGACGGCGGTGGTGCGGCGTGGGTGCGACGAATGCGTGTATAATGACGGAGTATGTCTTTGTAACGGAGCAAGGGATCCCCCCACTCTGAACTAGTCGCCTCACAACGCCGAGTCGCACGGAGGGAAATTTCTCGTCAACCGCATGTGCGCGTTCGTTACCCTGCAGCGAGGTATGACCAGGGGTCCAGAGTAAGTGGATGAGGGGGGGGGTGGTTGGTGTATTTTGCGGGATCTGTTTGAGAATTTGGTGCGCCGCTCTCGGGATTCCAGGTCCTGATAGGAACGCCCGGCATGCCTGTTGCGAGTCCGTCAATATATACACTTCCTCAGGAACACGGATGGCGTGTCGAATTGCAAGAGCAACACCGAGAATTTCTCCGTAAGCGGCATTTGTTCCGCGCATTGCACCAGAGTCTCTCAGGGATTCGGTGCCATCCTAAACTATCGAGGTATAGCCCTCTTGAATGCGTGATGTGTCCGTGTATAAAGTATGTGTTTCCGGGATGTTTGCAAGCATGCGGCCAATGTACCGTACAGGGGCTTTGCGCCGCCCTTTGTCACGCTCGGGGTGCATATTACGTGGCAATGAATGAATACTTAGTGCTTGGCGTATCGCTGACGACAAGATCGTGGGACGGGTTTCAGACTCAAGGGGTGGGACAGAGTATCCTAGCCGTGTGAGAAGATGGCGGCCAGTAGGAGTGAGTAGGAGGCGCTGGAGATGGCTGACCCAATGTGCCTCTAGCAGCTCGCCTAGTGTGTTATGTGTCCCTAAGTTAAGGAGACGGCGTGTGGAAGTATAATTCGGGAGGCCATGGGCCAGCTTCGTCGCTTTGCGAATCATTGCGTCTATGCGAAGTTGTTGCGCTTGGGTCAACCACTGAAATGGGAGATGGTATGTAAGGCGGCTGATCACGCATGCCTCCACAAAGCGCAGCAGGTCCTCTTCTCGAATGCCCGAGCGCCTGTTGGAGACCCTCCGAATCATGGCCAGAATTTGCTCAATCTGTCTGGATAGAAGGGAAACAGTGTAGTTTGACCTGCCATCCGCTTGGCCGTGTAGGCCGAGAATACGAGCACGATTAACATGTGGTATCGGTGTGCCATCCACGTGCACAGTGATAGGGGGAGTAGAGGAACGGCTCCGGGGGCGAATGATTATGAGCTCCGACTTTTCCGGAGCCCATCTTAAGCCGCATTTTCTCGCTTACTCGGAAACTGTATCGACTGCTTGTTGCAGTCGGTCCTGGATGGCTCCGTCGGAACCCCGTGTCGACCAGATAGTAATGTCGTCCGCATAAATAGCGTGAGCGACATCAGGGATCTGGTCGAGTAGCCGGGGGAGCCCTGCGAGCGCGATATTGAATAGAGTAGGGGAAAGAACTGAGCCCTGCGGTGTCCCACGTCCTACAAGGCGAATCGTACCGGATCGATGCGGTCCCATTCCTACGGTGGCTGTGCGATCTCGAAGAAATGCGCGGATATAGTTGTACATACGAATTCCACAGTGTGAATGTGCAACATTGCGAAGGATGAAGTCATGTTCAACATTATCGAATGCCCCTTTTAGGTCTAACGCAATGAGTGCTCTCGTTTGAGCGGACGACGGAGGTCCTATGACTTCCTCCCGCAATTGTAAAAGCACATCTTTGGCAAACAGATCAGCCCGATATCCGAATTGAGAGTTAAAAAAGAATGATTTTTCTTCGAGGAAGGGCTGCAGACGCCGCAAGAGCACATGCTCCATGAGCTTACCAATGCAGGATGTTAGGGAGATGGGTCGTAAGTTTTCAACTTTCACAGGCTTGCCCGGTTTGGGGATCAGTGTGATGTCGGCGTGTCGCCATGCTTGGGGAAGCATGCCCTTGCGCCAGCAGTCATAGAAGATATGGGTGATGTGGTTAATATCCGCGTCACTGAGGTTACGAAGGGTGGCGAATCGGAAGTGGTCGGCTCCCGGTGCCGTGTTGCGGCGTAGGTCTTGTAGGACCACCCGCACCTCGTCAGATCTGATGTCTGCATCGAGCAATTCGTTCGCCTCGCCTACATAAGGATAGTCAGGGTACTGCGGCGGCGGGCCTGTGAGTATGAAATGTTTCTCTAGCACTCTGAGGAGTGTCGATACATCGTCCCTGTACTCGTGTATTAGGATGGGCAGCTGTTGAAATGTTTTTCCCTTTGTTGTGATGAGATCTGTGAGTGAGCGAAGGATCGACCACGTTTTTGCTGTGCTCAATGTGCTTGAGAGGTGATCACAAAATCCTCGCCAGTTATTCCTCGTAAGGATCTCGGCATACTCCTGAGATTCCCGTGTAATTTGATCTATACGTTTCCTAAGTTTGCGGTTGAGGCGTTGTCGTTTCCATCGTCGTGTCAACCCTCTGCGGGAGTTCCAAAGATGAAGTAAATGCGGGTCTATGTCTGGTGTCTCGGTTGTGGTGCGCAGTGTGCTCGTGGTGGCCTCTAGGTCTTGTGCGAGAGAGTCAGGCCAGCGTTCGTACCCTTGGCGCTCAGGTGGGTCCTGGCGACGTTCCCTGAATCCGTTATACGCACATTTCGCTCGGGCCAGTGCGCACCCCGTAATGACAAGGCGGTCGCCACAATGTAGTGGTCACTACCAAGGTGCTCCTCTAAAGGCCCGTGCGCAACGACTGGGCCAGTATTGCGCACGAAGGTAAGGTCAGGGCAGGTGTCACGAGATACGCTGTTGCCCATCCGAGTGGGGTGCTCTGGGTCGGTAAGCAGTGTATCTCATGTTACAGATGGCATTCCATAAGCGGGTCCCTTTAGCCTGCGATTTAACGTAACCCCATGCAGTATGCGGAGCGCCAAAGTCGCCGGCCACCACACAAACCCGTCCAAATCTACCAAATTCTGTTAGTAGGGGCTGAAAACAGTGCGTTCGCGAACGGGGGGAACTGTATGCATTGAGTATAAACAGACTCTCGCTGCGTTTACCTTGCGTAACTATTCCCAATATTTGGTGAGGAATGTCAATGTTAGTGGTATGCATGCGATATGTAACATGTTTCTAAACTAAGGCTCCCACAAGAGGAGAGACACCCGAGAGCGTGCTGTAGCCGGATAAAGAAGAGGTGCAATTGACTTCCTGTAAGAGGATGACATCGGGAGGGTTCGTGGATGTGGCGATATACTGCTGTAGGGAACCTCGTTTTCGGCGGAATCCCCTAGCATTGAGCTAAGACTGAAGTAGTGAGTGAGCGCTCAGCATTAAAACAAACACCTTTAATTATTTAAAGAAAAAGTACCGAGATTCAGTCGCCTATGATGGAGACTGCTACTCATTTTCACGTAATAATAATAATAATAATAATAATAATAATAATAATAATAATAATAATAATAATAATAATAATAATAATAATAATAACAAAAGCAAGGAATGCATTGTAAGGTAAGAAGAAACGTAGCAGGTTTGCAAAATCTCCAGCGCATTTAGTCAAAGGGAGTAAGAGAAGTGCACGTATGCGTATACAGACACATCGAAACTGCTGCAAATCTAGCCTTGTTGCAACGCGCCTTCCATTCACGCCGGACGTAAATGAAAGTTACAGTGAACAAAACGGAGCTATTCATTAAAACTTGCATAATGGCGCAAACCGTGAGCTACACGCTTTCGCTCACAAACGTAACGGCTGGCCATCGTCTCAGGCCATTGTCACCAATCTGCGCCTGGCCCTGAGACGCACCAGGCATTAGATATCGGCGCTGTTGGTTAGTGCGTACCGCAACACGCAGCGCGTGTCAATGATGCGTCACATCCTAAGACAGGGATGATGTGGCATTTCCTGTGGGACTTGCTAAGACAAACGGAGAGCGCAAGTTGCACCTAGCACCAGACTGAATCCCAAAACGTACGCCTATGCTGAGTTCGGAACACGTAACACGAGGCCACTATACGATGCAAGGTGAACAGGCGTACGCTCTTCCACTGTTACGTCCGACGAAAAGTAGGAGAAACGAAAGGTGGACGTTGACAAGCGTTGCCGCAGGTATTGCTATAATGAGACATAATCGCACTATGTTTCACTGCTGAAAGAGGGACGACGAAGGATCACTTCTTGGGCTTCCACTCGTGCCACATACGGAAGCTCCACACTTTGTTCGAAAGAGTGGTGCCGGAGAGCTTTTTCTTTTTGCCAAAGCCGGAGGCATTAGAGGACGACCTACCTGCGGTGATTTCCCAGAGGACTCGACCTGGGTTCTCGGGGCGCTTTCGTTGCAATGAATTGCTCGCTTTAGCATCCAAGTAAACTATGTTGTTGTCCCTTGCAGGTAGGGATCAGGGCATTTCTCACTGTTTTATTGATTATTACAGTTACAGACACGACAGGGCAATTGAGATGTGTTAGTTCCCTACTAAAGAACACATAAGTTGACGTAAATGATAGCAATTTGTCCATTAACAACAAAACTGGTATAGGTTGTTCACGGCATACAATATTTAACGACTCAAGTATTAGACGTGATACGGAGCATACGCTAACCTGACCAACTTTAGGTTGCCTGGTCGTGCACAATAAACTGTGCAGAAAGCTTACGAAACCGAGGTAGTCCATGAGGCGAGTTGGTTTATCATACAAAATAAGTTAAGAATACGCAAGAAATTAGAATGAGAGAGAGAGAGACATGGACCATCTGTGCTTTCCTCTTCTGACCGTATTCTTTTCCTTTCTTTTTCTTCTTTTGCGTTCACTAATTTATTGCGTAGAAAAACCGTATAGCTTCGTAAATTCTGTCGAAGCAATGCAGAAGCTGTGAGCTCGTCATCCTTTGCCGCATGGTACGAAAAAAGGTCATTTTTTTGTCGTGGTTTCCAACTGTTTATTGGTTTCAGCAGACCGATCCAGACACGCTGAGATTATAGACGGCAGAAGTATACGCCTGCCACCCGACTAATCCGATGCGAGCAAGCAATCTCGAAATGTTCGTTCCAAGGCTACCGTATTTCTTTCTTAACACCGAGCGCTTTTATAGATAGGACGCTCATTCTACATTGTGACGTTCTGCATTACTTAACATGCGGTTGTGGTGAACTACATAACCGAAAGGTGTTTAGCGGCGATCGCATCAGCGTCTTAGTGTGCCTCGCGTGCAAGTTAGCGTGTATAGCTGGTACGCAGATTTCTGATTTTCTGTATATCGGCGGTTTAATAAAAGATAGATTCGTCTTCTCGGGCCGAATTCACAAAGCTGTTCGTTGCTAATTGCTCTTTACCACTGTCAGACCGCCTTCGCTAATGCTATGGGAAGCATCAAAATTGGCTGGCTTTTGCGTTAACAAACAATTTTTAGCTGAACAGCTTTCTGTGAATGCGGGTCCTCATCTATTTGGGCTGTGCCATATACACTAAGCTTCGTATTTGGGAAGCGCGAATGCACTGCCTCTTCACACCACCTGCGCGACAAAGGTAATCATACACAATACAGTTCTTATCTGCGCCGCTAATTGCCTCCACCGAAGTTACAAACTTGTACGACAAGCCTCATCTGTCGTCGCGGAGCTACGATCATCGCGAATGTGGCAGCAATCATCCTAAATCAATTAGTACGGCAAGGGACTTAATTAGTACAGCGAGGGTTACCCGGCACATAGTCCTCGATGCCGCCAACCCATGAGCGCCAACCGTCTCTCCCGCGGTTGATAGAAAGTTTGCGGCGGCGAAGAACTCTCAAGGCTCATTCGCAAGAACGGCGCTGTTGCGTCTTGTTAGCCGCTCTGTCACACTCGGGATGTCCTGGGGCGGCTTGCACGAATATTTAATACAGAAAATAACAAAGAATTTGAAAACGCGTTCCTAAATGTTCCATAGACAACGCCCAGTCCTCACAAAAATGCGTTTAAATAAATGTGTGCTGGTGGCATTCCAGTTCCTCGCAACCGGTGATTTTCTCAACACCGTGCCGGACACGGCTGGCGTTGTATATAGTCTAGCTTGAAGGATTGAAAGAACGTGGATGAAATGAAATGAGGTCTTAAAATGCGCAAATATCTATACCCTTGCAGCGTAGACACATCACAAAGGAACTAAACGTTCCGTATACAATTCCAATAAATTCATACGTTCCATAATTCCATAAGGAAACTGGCAAGCAAGTTCAGGGTAATTGATATGGGAATAGAATACTCGGAGTCATCAAAATGAAAGTAAGAAAAACAGGTATTGTATATTGGGTGTAAGAGGTGAAAACAGAAGGCGAAATTTACAAAAAGCGCATATTTGTACTATAGCAGAAAGCGTGATCCCTTAATTGTTATTTGAGGCTCAAGCTTGTTGGCTGAGGACAAAAACATACCGTAGCAAATATTGGCAACAGATTATTCATTGCTGCCCCGTTTCGAAGCGGACGCCATCAAAAATAGTCGTTGATCATCATCACATCAAAGTCGTTGCGCTGTGTGGCCCTCACTGCTGTGGACCGCTGATAACGTTTCGTTTGACGTGCTCTGTTTAACGTTTAGTTTTACGTGCTTTACTGCTCTGCTCGGCAATTAAACAAAGTTCGCCCGGCTGTACGGGGTTGCGTGACCTAAGCACCGGGCATCCAGGGACGCGCCTGGCACGGCCCCAACGGGCGCCTAGGGCGTCATTATCTAGTGCCATTGTCGACGACGCTTTTATCCCAGTTTACAGCTGCGTAAATTTGTTCCGACCTAAATGCTTCCCAGAAAATAGCTGCGAGAAACTAATGCTGAGTTCGGGTGAAGCAGCACAGCAGTCCTGGCTCGAATAAAGTAGGGCGCGGGCGGTTGGCACGTTATAACCTGGGCTTTTTCACCGGAGGAATGCGTTGAAAGGAACTGACCACTCGGCAAACAGTTGTAGCGGGTACTCGTTTTCTGTTTTTATTTGTTTTTTTTTTTTAGATACGAGCCGTTATTGTAAAGCTTCAGTAATGAGCTCACTGATTTGTTTAAAGCGCCGATTCTAGTAAACCACCTCGCTGCAACTTCACGAATATTGGAAAAAATTTTATCTTTTCTTTATTTTTTAAGCACTTTTCATATTCATTAGTTGATTTAGACAAGAACAGTTCTTTTCTTTTTCTCGAGATTGTTGCACTGCACTCTAAGCACACGTTGGGATTTTGTTACCAAATTTAATACCTATGCCGGAAGCGACCTTGACAAGGAGATCTGTAAAAGAGCGAGCTTTGAAGAGTACGTGGTCAAATGAAATCTTCAAGAGTACTCGGTTGCTTGAAGCCATTAGCACAATTCATGCATTGCCGTGAGAATTCTCAGCGCGCTACGTTGCATGCTTAAATGTTTTTGTTCAGAAATGTTCCTTTAACTTATAACACAGTAAAAGCGTAGCTTATATTCTTCGCTTCACAAAGTCGAGCAAACTGTCTGGGCAAGCCTGATTTCATTTGCGTGCTTGTGTATTCATCCCCTAATAAGAGAGAGAGAGAGAGATACAGAGAAAGGCAGGGAGGTTAACTAGAGGTAGTTCCGGTTAGCTACCCTGCAGGGGGGAAGGGTTAAGGGGATAAAAAGAGAAAGAGAGTGGAAGGGGGAGATAGAGAGAAAGTGAGACGAGCACTAACAAAGCGCGTACATTATAGAGCGGTAGGGGGCGGCGTTCTCAAAGTCTATCGTCAAGCCCCGTAGACCGCAGGAACCTTGATAGCGCGAGTACGGCCTTCAACGTGGATGTTCTTTCAGAGCAATGACCTAAAGCTTTCAGTTCTGATATTGGACGATTGTCTAACAGGTCCAGTACTCTCCACATCACTTATTCCCTAATAAAGTAAATTAAGAAACCAATGCGCCAAGGTATAGGGGCGGCAGCCGAAGTAAAATAACATTAAAACCAGCCCAACCAGCCACTCGTTCAAGGTAATGACTCGACTGTTACCCCTAAACGAAAATACACCCTTTTTCAAATGTTTTCGTGAAAAGAGAGTGCCTTATGCGAACACATACGCGTTTATTTTCCTCACGTCAATACAAATGACAGGCTGTCTCACGAATTCGCCAGGTTTCTCAGCGTCTGGCGAGGGTTGTGAATACATGACTTAACTTGCGTATGTCTAGGAGCATGCATGATAATCTTCGCGAGCACTTCGTGGCAGCCCCGAATTGCGTTAGTGCGTTCTCTGAACTTTTCTTATTCGTATTTTTGACATATCTTCTTATCTTGTCTACCCATGCAGAATAACCAATCATAAGTATCTCTGGTTATCCTCCCCATGCTTTTAAATCTCCTTTTTCTTTGTTTTTTTCTTGTTTTTTCTGTCCGACTGAAAAACCGCTGCCAACAGCAGCTATGGCGAACGAATGTAGCCATTTGCTCGTAAGAGCTGAGGCAAGTAACCTGTGTTGTATGCGCAGTACGTTCGTGCCATTTGTGCCCGCACTGCAGGCATCACACATGATAAATAGCGCAAGACCCGAATCGCCGCTGTAGCTCAGTGGCTACGGTGTTCTGCTGCCGTGTTCGACTTCGCGGGTCCGATTACGGGCGCTGAAAACAGAATTTCAATGAGGGTGAAATGCAAAAACGCTCGTGTACTTAGATTTAGGCGCACGTGAATGAAACTAAACGGCTCAAAAGCTGCTCAAACTCCGCGAATCAATCAGTCGACACGACCGGATTGTAAAGTCAGTGCCATGCCACTGAACTCGCTGGTTAGGTGTGCGTAAGCACGCACGAAGGCCGGTCATAGACCGGTCATAGAGCGGCCATCGTACGGTGCTTGCCCATAAGAAGGACGAAACAATCCTGAAGATACCAACGTGTAACAAGCACGCAACGTGTGTGTACTACACTCGTGTGACGGATATACGGGTATGCACCAAGAGGCGGAGAAATTACCAAGGACTGCGTCATTAGAAGAGCAGACGATATTACCTATCTTCTATTGCGTATGCCCTTTGCACTAAACCTCGCGGTTAAGCTGGCACTATAGGCACTCTTGCGTCGTAAGAATCTCGAGGACCCCGCTTTTTATATCGGGTACAGTGACGGTCGTCTTCTGATTCCAGATACTGTGCCAGCCCTAACGCTTCTGCAGAGTTACAGCCTGATCGAATACCCAACGTTTGACCAACGTAGAGAAATATTTCGCAGCCATCTTGGCGCCTAATTTGGCATGCCTTATCGGTATGTCAAAGTCTTTGGTTTCCTGATCAGCTGTGAGGCGGAATCAAGAAATGCAGCGAATGCTATGAATATATATAATTCTATAAATTGCCGCACGACTGGCCACTCGAGGCACTTTGCGTGCGTTCGCAGGCATCTTTCACGCTCCGAAAACCACTTTTATGTAGCACGTATTGAGCATCAGAAAGCTGTGTCGGGAGTTTTTCATGTTGCTCTACAATTTTCTCATTGGCACTTTTAATCTAATTACAATATTTAGGAAGTTGATTAATTATGGTATGACTATCCCTACGAGAGAACACCTCGAGTGAACGAGCCTGCATTTCGCGATTACACTGCATGATTATTAAATATTCATGCTAAGTTCTGCACTGTCTGCGCACCGTTTCTTTCTTACGTCATTTTCACGAATTCAGCATCTCTTTTCTGTTATCTTTTATTTCCCTCACCCCCTTTGCCCAGCACATGGTAGCCAGCCGGTCTGGGAACTGGCTGACCTCCCTTCCTTTCCGTCTATTTCTCCTCCTCCTCCTCCTGGCGCCTACAACATTGGTAATTACCATTTACAAAACAACGAAGACGTCTCGTTTTGTTTTGTCACCGTGACTCCAGTTTCATTTCCGAAATGCTAAAGCCGTATCAGTTCTTGTTGCTTGAGGTGGGCTCTCTTGTGTCTGTTCATTTCTTCCTTTCTTTTCCTTTCTTTTTCTTTCTTTCTTTCTTTTTTTTTATCGCGTATACAATAGTCTTCAAGCCGACACTAATGTTAGACTCGGAGTTTCCAACAATGCAGACTTGTAGGTGTCACTTAACTCTTCACAAATGCGCTGGAGTTAGCGCGACGGCCAATCTTGAAATACAATGCCCCTCCTTCAGAAACCTTTGTTCATGTTGAAGGATTGTTTTTCAGAGCAACGACACGTGTCCTTGAAGCTTATCGTTTCCAATCCAAGAGTGAGTTCTTATTTTTTTCTTTCTTTAATATTATTTTTTTACGTGTAACAAAGTAATGCGGGCGCTCTGCAAAATTTTTCGCTTTAGTTTGGTGCGTTTAGCTCGAATACACTTTCGCTTCCCATTCAGGCAAACGGACCATGACCGTCTCCTTCAAAGCCGGCTGAATGCTAGATTAGACAAGTGTTGAAGATATTAGACAGGAAAGCTTACTAGAACGCAACGTGGCACTGGTGGCACCGCAGATGCAAATTCGAAAATCTATGTGCGCATTAACATACGGGGCTGCACGTTGCGCATCGTCAGTTTTGCTAAATGTAGAATCTATCGGAATGTGTGAATTATAATCTCTCTATGTATCACTGTAGCCGTTAATAAAAGTGCACATTCGTCATATTTTATAGCTTGATATACACGGGCACTTCTTTCAGTTGATATAGCCTTTGAAATCTTGAAAACATGAACGAAACATTGGAACTACTGCACGCAACTTAAGTCTCCGAGGTAGAATGACCATGCTAAAACTTCAAGTATATAACCCGAAGCCCTAACTTCGTCAGATATGCCTGCGTCACAGCGCCGGTAGAAGCTAAGCAAGCTCCTGCTCTGCGAGCGTGGTGCTCGTAACTTTTAAACGTGAGTGTTCCTATTGGCCCGATTGCAAGAACCCTTTGAAGCTTACAAAGTGTCACACCGTATCTCGCTTCCCATAGTGACAATGGTGTGTCATTTGGCGGCATACGCCAGTGACAACAACCCGGCGCTGTCGATTACTAACTATGACGTTCTCTTCCTAAGCAAGAGCTCGTGGGTTCGAATGCCAGTCGCTGTCATAATGCAAGGGAAATTTTATTACCTGGGTCGTACTATCGCGCACATTTATTGGTCGTCTCCTAGATCCTCGAAGTGTCGCCTAAAAGCTGCAGCTGCTGTCACGAATCGCCTGCCCCGGTGTGACACGGCCATGCCACCTCTGGATTGAAGTGGCATTCACGAAAGCTTGCCTGTTCCGCATTGGAATGACTGACACACCTATGTGCGACTGGTGCTGGAGCAAAGAAACTACTGAACACGTCCTCTGAGCGAGAGAGAAAGCGTGACGCCACGTTGCACAGTTCCACGCCGTTCGCAGGCGCACGCGTTGACGGCGCGCCAGTAGGAGGTTCCAATGTTTGAGGCGCGTGCTTTCACCAGCGAACGAGGTCAGTTAGGCCACAGTGGCGCAATCTCGGTTCCCTTGAACACCGCCAGGTGGCTTTGCCCTCCGCGCATCACGGGCGGCGGAAACCAGTTCCACATAGTCTGTGTGAGCCATTCATAAAGGTGAACTCGCCAACAAAACAACCGACTGCGCCAACATTATCGTGGAATGCCGCGGACATCGCAAGGCTGTCATACCCCCAAATGACCAAGCAGGCTCGAGATCGCGAGCGCAAACACCAGACATCTAAAACAGTCTTGCCTTGCGTGCCGCGGACGCTGCAGCAGGGCGACGTATAGGCGAGACGACCCACCGGTTCGAGCCGCAGAAACAGAGCTACACATAGATGCGAGGACCCTGCACGCAGTACGAGGAGCAGAGGCGCTTCACCCGGAGGTTTTAGCCGTCGAGGCTGAAGTGAATTGCCTGAGTATGCAAGCGATTGCACCAATCAAGAAAGAGGCTGGAACCAAGACACTGACCAAACAGTTTCTAGAAAAAGACGTGCGACTGTCACTCCTCCGTAAGCGATCGGTAATGGTCAAAAAAAGGTCTCTCTGTCGTGGCAATCAACGCACGCGCTACTTGGCGACACACGCACCTGACAATCAGCACGATCAGGTTGTCGGGCTCTGCTGCTTACTGTGTCTCTCGGAGGGCTGCATATAACCTGAAGCGCGGCTACAGGTAATATGATACGTGCACTGCTGTGGATCTCGATGTCATCTTAACAACCGTGGAGTGGGTGTGGCCATCTCCCACCGATACAACGCAGACGCGGAACGCTTGGACGCTTTTCAAGACACCTCTACAAGTGTATGTGAGGTGCATTTAATGCAACTAGACAATCAACTCGTCATCGCAGTGGCATTTAACCACAAAGTCACCATTGTTAGAATTGGGGGCTCAATCCCACCGTTCGTGACTCGTCGTCATGATTGGAGTCGGGCATGAATTAGAAGGTAGCTGGCCCATGCCGCCGTCCAACTTATCCACGCTGAGGACGTTGTTGAAGTGAAGGACTGCTTCTCATCGAGAACGAGGAATACGGGTTTATTTACAGTATCTACATCAGGAGGTTGCAGTTCATTAGTCTAGCATGACTGCCAGAGAAAGTACATCAGTCTAACATGACTGCTTGAGAAAGTGCACTGAGCAGCCGCACAACAGCGGTTTATAATCACACGGTCCTCCCCCGATACCCAGGTGAGGGAGACGTTCCTCCATTCATCGTAAACAAGTCGCCTCTCTGCGGGACGGTTTAAACACACACTCACACACACACTTCCTTGCGCAAGGTTCACGGTCCGGAGCCGACGTCAGACGGACTTCGTAGAACTCGGGGCTTGTGTCAGGAGAGGTGCCTTTTATTTCCCGAGCTGACCCCTGCAGCGCGGCCGTGTGCCCATTGTCTTGCATCTTGGATTGCACGTGGGAAGTAGCCTTGAACTACGTTCCCGCGAGCACTCCCCCGGTCATGGCAGACCAGGGCGGTGGCGGCGGCTGAGTAACAATAGCTGCACCGCCGACCGCATTCAGTCACAACGGCGACGAGGCTAGAGCGTAATGGTGACGTTCCAAGAAAAGTTGCCGTCGCTGTCGCAACTGGCTGGCAAAACTTGCACCTCAGCTGGGCCGCTCTTAACAGCTCCTCCATGGCCCGGAAAATCTCGACTGTCCAGCGCTGACAACCCCTGGGCAGGAAGAGAACGGCTGGTTGCCAGAGGGTGATGCCTTGGCTCGCAGCAACCACTTGTGTAATGACGTCACCACCCAAAAACATCCAACAAGGACATGCCACTGCAAAACGAACCCCACAACACCGCTCTGCGCCAAGATGCGGTACCTTGGCTCTCATTTTAGACCCGCTAGGCTACAAAGAAAACATAAGTGCAGAAACAAAAAATGCTGCATTTCGCTATCCCAATTTTTGAAGCAATTTCGTGCTAAGAAATTCAGCAATCATGGAGGGAATCCTGCTAAATGAGAGTGGATTTTCTTGGCTTAACAAAATAAACAATAATAACCCTAAAATTTAGGCGGGACCCTTAAACGCAGAATTCAAATTAGCCTGCTCAAACCATCCGCATTGCTATGCAACTTTCCCATCTTATATCTAACGCAGAAGTTGTACTCTTGGAGAGTGAGGCTCCACCGGAGCAAGCAGCAATATTTGTGTGACATTTCATTGAGCCACGTCAGAGGACAGTGGTCGGTCTCGAACATGAACTTCGCTCCGTACAAGTAACACGACAACTTCTGGGCGGCCCAAACTAAACAAGCGCATTCCTTCTCTGAAGCGCTGTAGGCTTCCTCTCTTACATTTAGTTTACGGCTGGCATAGAAGATATAGGATGCTCCTCGTTATCGTCGCGGTATGACTAAGTACCACGCCCATACCTCTGTCGCTTGCGTCGCATTGAACTATGAATTCCTTTGTGTAGTCTGGCGCGCGAAGCACAGGACGAGAAACCAATAGCGTTTTCAAACTTTGGAAAGCGTTCTCTTTGTCCTTATCCCAGTGTACGCTACTCGGTGCTCCCTTTCGGAGGGCGTCCGTTAATGGACTTGCCATTTGCGAGTAATTCGGAATGTACCGTTGATAGTACCCCACAAGTCCCAAAAAACAACGAAGGTCTGTTTTCGTGCGCGTCTGAGAAAATTCTCCAATCGTAGCTATTTTCAGCTCGGCCGACCGTCTCGTGCCCTGGCCGACAACATGGCCCAGAAAAGTAACCTGTGAACAACCAAATCTACACTTTTCCGCTTTCATCGTTAAGCCGGCTTCCCTCAACCGTGAGAACACCTGTTTGAGGTGCGATACGTGTTGTTCCCAGCTGTCCGAAAAAATTGCTACATCATCAAGATATGGCAAGGTGAACTCCTGCAAGTCTTTCAGGACAATATCCATTAACTTAGAGAAGCTAAACGGCGCGATCTTCAGCCCGAACCTGAGTGCGAGAGGGCGAAAAGTGCCTACAGGTGGGATGAATGCGGCATAGCGGCTGGCACTTTCTGAAAGGGAAACAGGCCAGTACCCCCGCCCGAGATCTATAGTTGAAATGTATTTAGCAGCGCTAACACTTTCAATTCGTTCCTCAATGTTGGGTATCGGGTACAGCTGATCTCTAGTGATGGCATTTAACTTCCTGTAGTCAGCACACGGACGAGGGTCCTTGTTAGGGGTTTCTACCAGTATTAGTGGTGACGTGTAGGCACTCTCAGCGGGCTCAATGACTCAACTCTAGCATGCGCTGTATCT
Organism: Dermacentor variabilis; assembly: GCF_050947875.1. Classification (NCBI taxonomy): domain Eukaryota; kingdom Metazoa; phylum Arthropoda; class Arachnida; order Ixodida; family Ixodidae; genus Dermacentor; species Dermacentor variabilis. The sequence goes on along the minus strand of NC_134569.1, from coordinate 63,013,133 downwards.
CTGCCTCCATAATCTCTCTCTGTCTTGGAGACACCCTGTAAGGCTTTGATCTTAGGGTTTCGGTTGATGTCAGCTCTATTTCATGCGTTATTAGTTCAATTCTACCCGGCCGATCGCTGAATCTGTCGAGATATTCCCCTAACACCTCTTTCAGCTCATCCAGCTGCTCGGGTCTTAGAGCGTGCGAGCTTACCGAATGTTTTACTACTTCTAGGCCCATTTCAGAGTTGGAGGTCGCCCTATACTCCTTAAACTTGGTACTAGTGTCATCCTGCTCTTTGATGATATAGTTAACGACTCCGCTCCACTCTACATACGGCTTCATCAAATTGCTGTGATATATCCTCACCTCCTTCCTGCGACTGGGCATTTTCAGAGCATAGTTAGTATCTGAAAGTTTGTGCAACACTTTAACAGGCCCGTTTCAGTGAACTTCAAGCTTGTTCTTTCATGAAGGTTTGAGGATCATTACCTGGTCTCCGGCGTTAAACGTACGAAGCCTCGCATTCTTGTCGTAATAGAATGTGGCGTTCTTTTGAGCTACTTCCATGTTCTTTCCGACTAGTTCTTGGATTGCGCTTAGCCGTTCCAGCAGATTTAGCACGTATTCTACCACAGTTGGACTCTCCCCTCTTTCCTCCCACATCTCTCTTAACATTCTTAGTGGAGAACGGAGTGTCCTCCCATACACTAGTTATGCTGGCGAGAACCCTGTCGCTTCATGTGGAACCGTTCGCAAAGCAAACAAAGTTGCCGGCAGACAGTTCTCCCAGTCCTCCTTGTGCTCGTAACAGAGCGCACGCAAAACTCGCTTAAGCACTGAATGCCACCTCTCTACACTCTGTGACTGAGGGGGATAGACGGAACTGTGTATTAACTTTACCCCGCACTTTTTCAAGAATGTGAAAGTCAGTCTGCTCGTGAATACTGACCCTTGATCTGCCTGAATTTCGGCTGGAAAACCAACTCGTGCAAACACTGTCAAAAGCGCGTCTACTACTTTGATGGAGCTGAGCTCTTTCAGACGGATTGCTTCTGGAAACTTTGTAGCCGGACACAGCATGGTAAACAAGTACCTGTAACCCGATATTGTTTTTGGTAGAGGCCCTACCGTGTCTATCACAAGTCGTCTGAAAGGTTCTGTTATTACGGGCACTACCTTTAGTGGAGCATTCCATGTCACTCCTGGTTTACCCGAGCGCTGACAGGCGTCGCATAGTCTTACAAAGTTTTCTACGTCTTTGAAACAGCCAGGCCAGTAGTATTCCATAAGCAGTAATTCCTTTGATTTGTTTATGCCTAGATGGCCGGACCACCCATTTCCTCAAAAGTTCCTCCCTGTACTTAGTAGGTATGACTAACTGATCTAAAATCCTACCCTTTCAATCTCTGTAGTGCCGATACAATAATCCTCCTCTCTCATGTATCGCCACGTTGCGCCTAGCAATGCCTTCTTTAGCTGTGTGATGCAATTTAACTAAACTCTCATCATTCTTTTGCTCGGCTGCCAGTGACTCTCTATCCACAGGTAAGAGCTGATCATAGTTCTTTGAGGCCGGTGATAATAACGACCCTGTCTCGCTTGCGATTGCGTCAGCTTGCTCTTCCTGCAGGCTTGAACTTTGACACTCTAGTGATACGCTCTCATTGAGCTGGTCAGCTGGCAGGCTCTCCTCAACTGTTTTTATGTCCCTCGGGCCTAGCTCGGATTCGGGTATTGAAGTTATCCCTTTTACTGCTTCCGCTGGAGCAGCTTGTGGATTTTCAGCCGAACGCGACGCGATTTTACGAGCTTGGCCTCGGGTCAATGCCTGTACTACGCCCTCTCCCAGTTTAAGCCCTTTTTCACGCAGTAACCGATTTGAACGATTCGAAAAAATGTAAGGGTACTGTAGTGACAAGAATTTGGAAACTGCAGCTTCGGTCACTAGCTCCCCGCATGGTCCACTGATTTTGACTTTGGCCATGGGCAGACACACACTGTGCTCTTCTACAACCTGTTTGATCCATGCTACTTCTCCTGTGAAGTCATCTACCGTCACGTAAGACGGATGTACAATGTCCATCGTGGCAACACTGTCTCTTAGCACCCGGCATGGTTTGCCATTAACTCGCAGGTCGTGAAGATATGGGCTTAAAAGTTCCATATTCTCGTCTTTTTCATCTACGTAGGAAAAAAGTACGCTAGGCTTTCCGCAGTTCACAGCGATATGTCCCTGTTTGTGGCACTTATAGCAGCGGATTGGTCTGAAAGATTCGAATTTTCTTTTCTGCTCTTTTGGTATTGTTTCCCCGCTTGATTTCTCCTCGTTCTTTTCTGTGGGCTTTTCCTCCACGTCTATAGGCTCCGATCGTCTAGTCTGCGAACCCTTTTTGGCACGGAAATGGTTTCCGCGGTCCATTTCGACCGTCCCTATTACCGTCCTCGGCGTTCAGTTTAATACGCGTTGCATACTCTTCGGCTAATTCAGCCGCCGTTTCCACAGTGTTTACATTCCCTCTGTCTTGCACCCACAGTTTCAGAGCTTGGGGGATGCTTTTGTAAAACTGCTCTACACACACACATTCAATGATCATGTCTCTGCTGTCGTACGCTTCCGCGCTTTACAGCCACTCGACTAGGTTGGCCTTTAAGCCGTATGCAAACTCCGGATACCCCTCGTATCTTTCTTGCCTGTGCTCCTAAACCTTTGCCTTAAAGCTTCGGCTGAAAGACGGTATTTCTTCGGGAGACTAGCCTTAATTTTCGCATAATCATATGCATCCTGTGCACTGAGTCTGGCGATTACTTCCGCAGCCTCACACGGCAGCATAGACAGCAACCGCTGTGGGCATGTACTCGGACCGAAGTTCATCTTCTCGCAAGTCCTTGCAAAATTGCATAGGAACAAGCCTATGTCGGTCCCGACCTCAAATGACTTTAATAGCCTGTCCATGCGGTATGATTCTGCCTCACTTGATCGTCCCATAGCCCCTTCACTTCCTTGCGACAACTCCAAACGTTTGCTTTCAAGTTCAAGTTGCATTTTTCTTAACTCGCGTTCCTCTCTCTCTCTCTGTCCCGTCCTTCTCTTTTTTTTTCAGAAGTTCCAACCCCATTTCAATTTCTTCCTCACTAGCCTGTTCGGAAATTAGCTTTGGTAATACCAATTTTAGCATTTACTTGCGTACATCTAGGCCCAGTTCCTCACCAACAATCAACAATTCGTCTCTCAGCAGTGTCCTTAAATCCACGATTGCTGCTTTACCGCCTTGGTCCTGCTCGCTAAATCAACCTAGGAAAACACAACCTAGCTAACACTCAACAATCTAGCTTCCCTACTGTTCTAAACAGAACAACCCCAAAATGAAGCCTAGAGAGTCAAAGCAAGAACCAAGCACTCACCGCAGGCACAGCAACACGTCGCAAAGTCCATCTCACCGCTGTGAGCCAGTTGTCAGGATTGGTGGCTCAATCCTACGTTCGTAACTCCTTGTCGTGATTGGAGTCGGGCATGAATTAGAAGGTATTTGGCCCATGCCGTCGTCCAACTTATCCACGCTGAGGACGTTGTTGAAGTGAAGGACTGCTTCTCATCGAGAACGAGGAATACGGGTTTATTTACAGTATCTACATCAGGAGGTTGCAGTTCATCAGTCTAGCATGACTGCAAGAGAAAGTACATCAGTCTAACATGACTGCTTGAGAAAGTGCACTGAGCAGCCGCACAACAGCGGTTTATAAACACACGGTCCTCCCCCGATACCCAGGTGAGCGAGACGTTCGTCCAGTCATCGTAAACAAGTCGCCTCTCTGCGGGACGGTTTAAACACACACTCACACACACACTTCCTTGCGCGAGGTTCACGGTCCGGAGCCGACGTCAGACGGACTTCGTAGAACTCGGGGCTTGTGTCAGGAAAGGTGCCTTTTATTTCCCGAGCTGACCCCTGCAGCGTGGCCGGGTGCCCATTGTCTTGCGTCTTGGACGGCGCGTGGGAAGGAGCCTCGAACTCCGTTCCCGCGAGCACACCCCCGCTCACGGCAGACCAGGGCGGTGGCGGCTGAGTTACAATAGCTGGTCCGCCGACCGCATTCAGTCACAACGGCGACGAGGCTAGAGCTTAACGGTGACGTTCCAAGAAAAGTTGCCGCCGCTGTCGCAACTGGCTGGCAAAACTTGCACCTCAGCTGGGCCATTCTTAACACCATCTGACGGGTTGTGCCCTATCTTACCAATGCATTGCTGTCATACAGGTTCTATCTAATGCTTCTCGTGGAAGACTTCAGCACTCCACCAAACAACGCTAATCTCATGAACTACATTGATGCTGCAATCGCCCCGCCCCTCCCCGCTGGGGAACTTGTGTCGACCTTGTCCTCCAACACAACGATTTGATCCAAGACATTCAGCATGTAACAACTCACCTTAGGGATCACAAGGTCATCATCGCCAACGCTTAAATATTCGTGTTACACACTCGTAACCGACCCGTGAGTTCTTTTATAATATCTATCTCTTTTCCTGCCTTATTTCGCACCCATTTTAAGCCATCCAGTTGCAAGGCAGCAAACCACAAAAAAGAAATGTGTGGTTAACCTCCGTGCCTTTCATCTCTCTCTATCTCTGTCTTTTTATTTATTAAATTGTCAAAGCTTTTCGAATTTGTGTATCGCATTTCGGCAGTGGTTTCTATGTCCTTATTTTAATTTATTATTTTACTACTTCCATAATTCTTTCACCAGAGGCTGGCAGCACACGTGCGTACACAAAAAAAAAGAAGCAAGGACCAATTATGTTTCAAGTGGAGCGAAAACCTCCGCACAAGTGATCAAATTAAGTTTAGCAATATTTAAAGCCTTATACAAGCTGCTCATTTGTTTCTTTTTTATTTTTCTTCATGCTTCAATATCTTTATTCCATGAAACACAACCAAAAAGCAAAGTACGGAAAAAGAATTTATGCAGGAGGAAGTCCTGAACGCCTCGTTGAGAGACAACCACAGGCGGCATTTCCTGTAGTGCGTTCCGATGCCACGTGGCCTCTAGTATTTGCAGTCTTCCACAGCGTCTTCGTCGCTGCCCATTCTGCGCAGACTTTGAATCAGCTCTCAAAGTGCGGTGCTCCTGATCTTTCCCTGGGTGTTCCTTGGAAGAGCATCCGCAAAGTACTTTACGCCGTGCAAGTGCTTGAAACTGGCTATCCTCCCTGCGTGAAGACAAGGACGAGTACATATTATGTCACTGCAGTATACGAACAAAATGAAGGGGGGCACGGAAACATTTAGCGCAACTAGAAACCCAGAAAGACAGAAAACGAATATGAACGGGCAAGACGCTCGTAGCTCATTTTGCGGAGCTAAGTGCTTGTCCGATATTTTTTACTCCGGTGTCTCGGTGCGAGGTCTCCTTGCATTGACTGGCTGCGCGACACCAACACAGAAGCTCGTCGTCGGAGCGACACGGAACCTCTCTACGCTTGAATAATTTAGCGCAGCTGCGAAGACACGCAAAAGAAGAGAAAGCGCACATGAACGGCCGGGCTTGATGCTAGAAGCTCATTTTGCGGGACAAACACCTTGTGCCATATTTAACACCATTGTTGAGAGTCTCCGACCCCCCCCCCCCCCCATCTTTCATACCAGCTCGTGGAGAGCGTGAACTCACGGTACAGATAAAGGTGACCGTACTCAATCGCTGTCTACAAAGGCTCCAGAAAATGGAGTTATGTAATTAAACGTACAACAAGGTTCATCCCTCAGCGTTCCCCCCTCGTCGGCGTGATGCCGACATTACATTCGGTGTGACCCCCGCATTCGGCCACAGCTATTCCGCAAGACAGCACCGGGAAAATAAAAAAAGTAGCAGTAAATGAATGCAGTGAAGAAAATACTGCAACCAACGATCACAATTAAAAGCATCACTAGCAGTAGTACTAAGAACACAACATACAACTATGTTTTCTTTTGTTGCCTTCAGTTGAGTTGAAGCAACAAAAAAAGAACAAACTAAATTTTCAGCAGCTACAGATCACATTTCAGATGTGAAAAGCAGTTGCATAGTTATAGCGTACAGTCTGACGACAGGGGGGCAGGGGGGGGGGGGAGGGCTCGTACACAGAGAATTCCACTAGATTTCTTCACTACATTCAGTAAAAAGCTGAACGATACTAAGGCATACAAAAAAAAACGAGCGAACAGGATCAGCAAAGAGTGCGGCAAATAGAGGTATATGGCGAGTCCCAGCCGGAAGGGCGCCTTCCCAGCCTTCCAGACAACGCTAGCTAGCCGGTGGACATGGCTTAATGTAGACACAGTAACTGATTCAGTGCAATATGGTACACGTTATTAAGGGCTTGTCGATTTATATAGGGCTGAGTGCAACTTTATGAGGCGTGGGTGTCCTCACGCAGCGCTAGCTTTGGCCGTGGCATTAGCGATCATTCTGATCGATCGACCTTTGTTTCGAGTAAAGGCAGAAGGTGTCGCCTCGCCGGAGAAGATGGAGCTCTACAACGGAGAAGCGATGAGGGGAGCTTGCAAGACGAGTGAACTAGACAACAGAACAAAAGATGACCTCTGTGATTGCAACTGTAGGTCCGGAAAGCAAACTGACCGACGGGAGTGGGAGATGCACGTTACCGACGACCGTCGAAAAACAGAAAGAGACGGAACGCAAGCGCGTGTCCTAACATACAAATGCAGGCAACTTGCAAGCTTTTAGTAGCAAACAACATGGCGCTGCACTTGATGATTATTGATGGACGGACGTAAATCTATCCTCATTTCGTCATGACAGTCCGTCTATTTGTTTGCACGCCTGCTTTTTTGTACCAAAAGTTACACAACTGTCTGTGTTTGTGTCAGGAGACGTTGGTCAAGGCCTGTAGAGCACTAAATCCCTTTCGCTCGAATAGCTTAATGTCCTCTGGGCTCCGTCTTTTGACAAAAATAGCATTCATGGCCGCCACTTCGTTTTCATTGTGTGGTAATGCCACAATGTAGATTTTGGACAGTGTTAAGCGCAACACATGTGGCGCAGAAGAATCGATAAAACAGCTCCTCTGTGACTTCCCAACATACGAAGAAGAGAAGAGTTTCTTTGAACAGCTTTAGGGCGCTTGGATGAAATGATCTTGAGACAGTGGCTTCGTGCGTCTGCGATGTACAAAGCCACAAAAGCGTTCTTGTGATTCTTGAAATGCACCTGTCTTTATGACCACTTGTGATTGGCTCGACGATGAACACTTGATTGTGCGTGAACAGTGCAAATCGGGAACGTCTCTGTTCCTTCTCAACTTTTGGTACCCTTTCCCCCATTTCCGAGTGCAGGGTGACCAACCGGGTTCAGCCTGGTTAACCCCCCTGCCTCTCTCTTTCTCACTCCGATAATAAAAAAAAGTACTATTTGTATTCCTGCGTGACTTTGCGAATGGAAAAGGCCTAAGAGCCCGCAGCAGACAACAGAGCTAGTTCGTTGCTGCGTTTTTCTCCTCGATTTGCAAGGGCCACGCGCCGAGCACGTGCAACGCTGCACTCGCTCAATATGAAACCTTCTGGCAAATGCGCTCTCCTTAACTGGTTCAGAAAGTGCGGCCAAGTCGAAGAGACCAATAGTGTAACGCGGGTGTGCCGTTTGTGGGGTGCGCCTGCCTATAGACTACGAAAGAAGAGAAAGAAGTCTTGCATGTCCGCACACGCCTATGGCCCATGGGCGATAGAAATAGGGACGCTATCTGGATCATATGATTCATCTTAGGAACTGTTTAATGCAAACGAAGAATGCTTATTCAGGTCCAGACAGCTGTGTATGGAGCTTTCTTGAATGTGTGGTGTAACTGGGCCAGCTACGTTCACTGACCTGCCCGACAAAACCACTCTTACATCCTGCGAACTAGGTTGAAAAACAGCACGTAAAAGTCGCGTGTCATATATGTTTGAAAAACGGTCAAAAATGTGTGCATCTTTTATCCCCCTTTTCGTCGCAACATTGTGGGTTACCACGTTGCTGTTTTCTCTATTTCGCTACCAATATACGGTGAATCAGTACGCATGTGTTGGTTTGTGTTTCTTTGAGCATGCTGAACGCGCTTGTGCACGTTAGCGGCGGATGGAACACGCAGTGCTCAGACTGGACTTGGAGCCATGAAGTTTGAATTTAATTGAATTCTGGGGTTTTACGTGCCAAAACCAGGCTTAGGTTATGAGGCACGCCGTAGTGGGGGACTCCGGAATAATTTTGGCCACCAGGGGATCTTTAACGTGCCCCCATGCACAGGACACAGGAGTCTTTGCATTTCGCCCCCATCGAAATGCGGCCGTTGGGGCCGGGATTTGATCACGTGACCTAGTGCTTAGCAATGCAACACCATAGCCGCTAAGCCACCACGGCGGGTGCCATGATATTTGCAAAAGCAAGCAGCACACGCTGTGTACCGGCGCTGCAACCGTCGTGAAAACGAAACATGAAACTATATTTGATGGAAAACAAAGAAAGAGATGGTAAATTTAACAATGGGCACAAAGGCAAAGAAAGCCTGCTATAGGTTCTTGCTCTGCGCCGGAATAACGGTCATAAAACTTAAAAATAAATTTAATTGCTTCCGTTCTGGAGATGTGATGGCGAGCCTATTGCGCACACGCAATATTTTATATGTGCTTCCGCCATATTTCCGTTTCATTCCACCGATTGCGGCCGTCACGGCGGCGCGATCTGATGAAACGTTTTTATTATTATTATTATTATTATTATTATTATTATTATTATTATTATTATTATTATTGTTGTTGTTGTTGTTGTTGTTGTTGTTGTTGTTGTTGTTATTATTATTATTATTATTATTATTATTATTATTATTATTATTATTATTATTATTATTATTATTATTATTATTATTATTATTATTATTATTATTATTATTATTATTATTATTATTATTGCGGTACCAATCAGATAAAGGCTCCAGGCGCATTTTTCCATCGGTGTCGCCGTCGACGTCACCGTGATGTTCCGTCTAAAGTATAAGGGCGATAACACCGTCGCCGCACGCCGTATGCTGTATGTGTGAGGTATAGAGTGTACTAAAATACGGTTGAGTGGAACCAGCGGCTGGTGCACGCGGCGCATGTTTTGCTGTGAGGCGCGCGACGACGAAAAATACTGTGGCGGCGCTGCGGTTGAAGAGATTTGGGCCACATCAAGGTCGCGCCGTTGGGAACTGCTAGCGATACTTCTCGGAAGGGTGATTCGTACTACTTCGCGTGCTGGTGTAAGCGTTCAGACTGCTCAAACGGCGTTCATAATTGCATACGACATTTATTTATGCCGTAGGAATAAATGTCGTTGTTTCTTTCCTTGATATCGTTAACTTTTTTTTAATGCCGCTCCGTGATTGCGCGAGCATTGCAACCGCAGTGTCGGCTTTCATTATACAGCGTTACTGTACGGTTCCCTTTGGAGAACAAGCATTTTTCTTGTTCTTCAAGCAGCATATATATCTCACGTGTATTTCTGCGCATATAGTTTTCCGTTAGTAGGTCTTGCGCAACGCAGACGGAAAAACATATGTAAACTTCCAGCTTGCCGCTTCAAACAGATGAAACATATCTGCCCCATCCGAAGCCGTGTATTCGTGTTTACGGGAAGTATTCTTACAGAAGAGGAAAAAGAAACTGCGGTGCAGCATTCCATTCATGTTTCCGTCTTCTTCGCGTAACAGAATGGGAGCAATTGGTACGGGTCATTTTATTGTGGTCGGACCTCAGGGGCCGAAAACAGTTTCAGGTAGCTATAATAGAGGGTGTCCCAGCTAACTTTAGCCAGAGTTTTAAAATATGCGAATGCCACGTAGCTAAATGGAACTAAGGTAATGTTGTTTGCCGTCGCTTGGAGGTACTCAAATTACTCTTTTCATTCTTCGGCAGACGACGCGAAGGTCCCTTTACTCGCTGCTGCTGCCGCGCTTGCTCATGCCAGCTTTTCGACAGCGGGTGCCCGCGGTCATTGAGTCTGCATGTTTGCCTGTGAGCGCTGACACCATGCTTGTTAATTCAGTAGGCGAATATTTCCAAGTTTATACGGCCGATAAATCTACTATCCTTACTTCGTATCACTGTCTACTAATTTGCTATCGCAATCGATGCTTCGACTTTCGGGCGAAACTGCGATTTTTTTTCTTTACCTTTCTTATCATGATAGTTGTCTTCGCTCAAGCTCATTTTATGGCTTTCGGCCAGAATATTTCTTCAATAAATATGAGAAGGCCAGAATATAGGCCTGCAGAAACGAGAACTCATATTTTCAGAGAGTGACCTTTGAATTGCACATGCCGCAGGAAAGAGGGTATGTGAATTCTATTCACGTACCGTCTATTGAGTGAATGAAACACGATTCGGTGAATGAAAGATTATGCGCATACCGAAGCTTCGTCACTGTGTCAGTTATCAAACGCGAGTTAGCAAAACATTTGACCCAATTTAGAAGAAAGCCTGCATGCCCTAGCTCAATTTATTTGCGTTGCAAAAGACCTGGTAGCCAATACTAGACAATGCGTGTCACTTATCAACAGCGCGATGACGAAGCTCTGTTAAATAAGTCGCACGTTTCTCATTCTATCCACTGTACAATGTACCGAGCAAGTCCTGGAGGGTTACGTTGGGTTCTCGGAACACGAACATTGCATTGGTATTTTCCTTATGAGCTTTTGTAAATATCGAATGATACATTTTGATAGTTTCAAAAAAGTCGCACTTTCGCCCGAAAGGGGAAGCCCCGATTGCGGAAGCAATTTAGTACATAGCTATACGAAGTAAGAATAATAGTTTTATCGGCCGTATAAACTTGTAAATATCCGCTTACTAACTAAATTAACAATGATATAACGTTTAAGCGCGAATGAACGATGACGTAGAAAGATACGAATAAAGATAGTAGTTTTGTCGGCCGTATTGACTAGTAAACATAGGCACACTAACTAAATTAACAAGCATGGTGTCAAGTGCGCACCAGCAAACATGAACACATCCGACTCGACGACCGCGGAAACACGCCGTCAAAACGCTGGCGTGAGGAAGCGCGGCAGCAGCAGGGAGCGAAGTGACATCGGCTTGTCTATCACTTCAAAAAAATAGTGAGCGCCGAGAACGCACAAAGCTACGAGCCGCCGATGTACTATCAACGTCAAATGAAACTTGAACAGCGGAGCGCGTGGCCCAAGCATAAGTGAAGATATAGTGGGCGCCGTCCAGTCATCACCATTGACAGGCGCGCACATCCGGTTTGCCCGCACTGCGCGATCTCCCTCTAGTGAGATAATTTCGCTTCTGTTCTGGTTCTTACATTTGAAAGGGAGAAAATCAAAAATAAAAATGAAGCTAAAATATTGAAGTTCACGGCGACTCTTGTCGCACAGGTCTCCGAAACCACAAGTGCTGTCGGCGCGAACAGCAGTGCGCGTGGTGGTTTGCACCGTCATCACGAGGTAGATTGTCCCGCGGGGGACGATGCGGGCACAGTCACGTTTCCTAGGGCCCTAGGGTTCAGAGATAACAATGGCCATGTAAATAAGTATTTGGTGGAAATTAGCAAAAAGCGATTGGAGGTGGCTCAAAAGCAGAGAGGTGACATAAGGTTAACAGTGTAGGAAGACGTATTTGAAGCAAATGGCGAATTTTAATAACTTCCAATACAGTTAAACAAAAATAACAAGCTTAGCATGGAGGCAACTGCCATCACCCCGTTTCAAAGGGGACGCTCCTACTATACGCGCCGTGCACGCCGACGGACGCGCCACTGGTGGCGGCCTTGCGCAGAACACGCGGGAGAGGAGCCTGGCGCGCGCCGTAGTTTGTTGTGTCGTTGATCATGCTTCTCTGTCTTATTCACGTTTTCAGAGCAAGATAGGCAACACCATTCGCACGTGTGGGGTGGTCAAAGCTTCAGGGAATGTCGAAGAAGAATTGTTGCAGGGTGGGGGGCTCAAATACCGGTGAAAACGTGCCGGCGATACGGTTCTAATCATTCCCGGCAAAGCCTCATCAGCGGGAGCAACGGTAGCAAAAATGGATCGTCGCTTCGATGGGAAATTTCTTGTTCTCATCCTTTCCTTTGTGTCGTCGGTGTTTTTTTCCACTCGATCATAGACGCGTGAGCAACGAAGTTCGTCTGCAGTGCAGCATGAGGTTTAAAGGCATTTCGCTAAAGTTCGGAATGCTGTTTGCCGCTTATATTGTTTTCCGCTTCATTACCGCATTGCGCTAGCTAGGCAGCACGACTACAAAAGCGCATTGCGTTGTATGTTAAAGCTACTGAATTTCGCAAGAACTGAAATTGTTGGTTACATGTGGCGCAGTAAATCGTCTTAGCAGCTGTCGCGCACTTCATGTTTTTACATCTATTTTATGCGTGGCTTCGCACATGTTTAGCTGTTGCTAGTTGCTCCATGCATAACTCTTGTCGATTCTTTTGAGCTGCGAAGTTCTCACCCTGCCTTGTTTATAAAGGGTATAAATCACGCTGTGTCTTATCGGAATAATACCAAGCTTCTTTAACAGCTTTTTTCTTTTCGCCCGAGGGCATCTTAGATATTGTTTGCGTTTTTGAAATGTGCTTAGAAAATAGGTAGTTCAGGGCGAGAATTGCTAATAGCAGCAGCATATGGTACTTTTGTTCCATTTCTCGCTGTAAAGTTCGCGTCTCTTTTGACAAGTCATCACACCTCGATGCTGCCTGAGCAAACTTAACACGCCGAGTGATTTGTTTGTTTCACAACGTAATCCCTTCTTGCATGTGAGTTTTGTACTCAACTGAATTCTTTCTTATACTTACGCTGCAGATGACTAAACCGGGCGTTGCCGCCATTGCTAATCTACTTTGACTGGCGCTGCTCTGCCTTTAAATATATCATGTGGTACCTCTCTCTAGTAATATAAAAAAGTACTGAAAAGTTAGTCAGTCTTTAGCTTTGTACGTTTCCAAGCAGCTCCCTTGGGGAATTTAAAATTGCACAAACTGCAGCGGAACGGTAGTTCATCGGCGTATGCAGCAGAATTGCATCGGCGGTACAGCACTAACACGCGCTTTTATTAACCCGTGTGTTTGGTGACTTCGTTAGCTAGTGTACGCGCTTCCATCAATAAATTGGCAATTATTCTTCTTGAGGCGACTTCGACTGCACTTATTCGGCGATGTCACATGTATTCATCGGCAGAAAAAAAACACCACGGCATATGCAGAGAGTGCACCGTGCGGATTTGTTTGATATAAGTCTACACTAACGACGGGTGCTTATTATTCAGGTACGGAAGCAACATTGCGGCAAGGGTAGAATAAAAAAAACCGTCGAGAGATCGCATCACTCAACAAAATTTATCGGCTAGTGAACATGAGCTCCACATCATGTAAATGAGGTTCATGGCGTTTGTCTGCGGGACACACCTTGCACGTATGTGGACCATGTTGTCCCAAACACCGGTAAAATCGTGTTCATACCCTCTCGCACAGAGGCCAGCATTTTCCCTACAGCTGTCACCGCAGAAGAAGCCGCCTGGTACCGAACAAAGGAGAAATCGCAGCCGCGAACTTCAGCCATCCTTGCTGCAAAGGGTTGTCGTCTGTTATTGCTCCCGCGTGTACTGTGGGAAGCGTCCGCTAGGTGGCTTTCAGTGGCGCCTCTATAGGCGATGCATGAGGCGTATAGAGGCTAGAAGGTTATCCTTTCTAGCCTCTATACTCCTACCTTCCATCCATCCAACCGGATGTGCGCGCCTGTCATTGGTGATTACTGGACGGCGCGCACTATACCTTCACTTACGCTTGGGCCACGCGTTCAAGTTTCATTTCACGCTGATAGTACCTAGACTCGGCCTTTAACGCACATCGCTCTCAAGATACGGCCGGCGACCGCGCGTAGCCGCCACATGCGCAGTTGCAGGCGGAGTAGAAATATGGTGGCTTCTAGCCACCATGGCAGAACGCCGCTTTCCCTCTCTCCGCTCCCCTCGGTGCCTCGCAACGTTGGGTGCCTCGCGCACTACTGGAGAGGGCGTGCTTCCTGCCCGCTTTCGTCTCTATCACGTGGGCGAGATTTAGCCGCGGTTGTCGGCTCCCCTGGCCCGCCTTCACTCGCACATACAGCAGAGCGCGCGGCAATGGTGTTAGCGCCCTTGGACTTTATACGGAACCTCACGGCAACGGCGACTGTGACACCGACAGCGGAAGAGCGCTTGGAGTGTCCATGTAATTGCTATCGCAGTAAAAATTTTCATAGACACAAGATAGCTGCTTAAACATGAAGGCTTTACCACTTCATCTTTTTTTTTTATGAGAGAGCTTTCTCTGAGGCACAATAAAAATTCCAATGTAAAAAAGTGTGTCACACCTGTACGAACATTTTTCGCCCATGAAGTTTAGTAGGAACCTTTGAAACTGACCATGTAGGGATCCAGGGGTGATGTCCGAATGGGCGATGGAGACGGCCAGGTTGTACGTGATTAGCACTCGATTCCACGGAGGAACTATAGGTCAACGTGTGTACGCTGCTGCTGTGCACTTTTTTTTAGAAGTAATAATTACGCCTGCTTGTGAGTCGTCGAAAATAATTTATTTCTCGATGCACCAGATTATACGCAATCTTCTTGAAGCGAAGACAAGTATGACCGGTCATGCTGCAAATATGCACATCATGTACTATACCATATGATTTATTATGGCCTGGAGCATAAGCGTGAGTAGGTCTACAGTACGTAGCATTAGATTCGTTTGTCCTCCATTTTTGCATATCTGTCTCTCTTTGCTCCCCATTCCCCATAATAATGAATTCATGACGTGTGATGGCAACGGGCCGCGATGCACATCAAGTATACGGCTGAATGTTGCATGTGGCCTAGCTGGTAATGTGATGCGAAGGTAACGCGAAACGCGTCGAATATCCATTATTAGGGTGTCGACGGCCTGGTACGTAGTACTTGGGTGGTCTTGCGCTATGATGATCTCGTTGCCGTCGAGGATGCATATCTCGGTAAGCCGAGCATAGGCAGAGTTCGTAGCGTTCTGGTTTTCACACCGGTTCAGCTACAGTATCAAGATCATGCGTACTACCTTTAGTCTCCATTGCGAAACAAGGTTTAGAAGCGCGATTTAAAAAAAGAAGAGAGGAGAATTGAAGAAAGACAATGTCAACCAGTATAAAATCCGGCTTGCTAGGGAGTATAGAGGAAATTGCCCCACAACACTGGCAGTTGGGCTTCTGACACCCGGCCAAGCAGCTAAATAGCCGTCAAGTCACTGCTTCCAAATTCCTTTCACAGTTGCTAGGGTTTCGACTGGATGACCATGCAGCAGGCATACCACGCCATTATAACTACTAGCTGCTTCTTATGCGTGGTGCTAATTGGAGGAATGTCGATGTAGTCCAAAATACCCATGCATCCCTGAAGCGTAATGAAAAAAAAAAAATAATGCATCTCGAGCAACGCAAAAAATTTCCCTGGACACGTCACGTTTGCCTTTCAAGTAATTCCCTGGTCTTACCAACGCTGTCTTGGGCCCATGCGTCCTTAGTCCTTTCAAGAAAAAGCCGTAGACCATCGTGTCGTGCACGAGCGAACCTTATATAGGATAAGGTAAGTGCACGACAAGCCTGTCTCTAGATAGGTGCCCGCATCTTCAATGAGCACCTGAAAACAAGTTTTACTTGCTTCCACACCAAGAATTTCTTCATAGGTAATGCAAAAATATCGCGGCGTTTGTGCCAGCCTACGGCGTCTTTGATATACGACCATTTTAGACCTTCCCGATTCACCGTAGAGTCGACGGCGGAACATCATGGGAATGATCTAAAAAAAAGGAGAAGAAAACGCTCGCATCGGGAACCTGCTTTTTGATCCCTTTCGTATCGCTTTTTTTTTTCCCAATTTCTTGAGTGCCTCGGCCCTGTCCGCCCCGACTTATAGGTACATTACCACGCTCGACCAGCCTATACACGGTGAATTGAGTAGAATGACATCACCAAGCACCAGAGGCACGCTTCTGACCTGTCGCTTGATAACGTGCAGTGTCATCTTGTTCCAAAAGACCACCGCACGTATGCCATGGTAATTGGCGGCAGCAGCATTATACCACGATACGACGACCATCCGGATGCATACCGAGGCAGTTATTGTTATCTGATGTTCCACGCGTGTAGATTTGCGCGTGCGTGCCTGTGTACACGTGTTCATACATCTGTATGAGGGCACGTGCTTGCATGCATGAACGTTCGCGGTCAGCGTTCGCCTTCACCTCATAAAATAAAAAATGAAAACGCGAGAGGTTTTTTCGCTGCGCCATCCACGGAATAATGTGCGAAAGCACATTTTCCGTGGATGGCGTTGATATAGTTAGGCATTGATATATGCTGTTGTTTGACCTGTTGCTAATTAAATGCTTTTCAGTCGCGATGCCGCTGTTAAACTATTGTTTTACTGCGCACAGGACACGCATAATCATGCACACTGGGTTGCATAATGCGTACAGGGTTACTCGGTGAACACAGCAGAAGGAAGATTGCATACTTACACAAAAAGCGTTTTGTGGCCCGTATAGTAATTGACCATGGCTTTGATGTCTCAGACAGACATTCCTCGGCGCCTTCCGATGCTGGTGTTGAAAGTCGCAACGAGCACCATACATTGTTGCACCCGTGGTTGGGGGACCGACGACACAAGGGAAAGAGGGAGCCGGCGAACGGACGAGAGGCGCCCCACTGCAGCACGTGCCGGCCGGCGCATCTACAAACAACCTGATCCGTTCCACCGCCTTTTCGGCGAACCGCCTACTCAGTGCGAGGCGCGGGCGCCCCGACAAGGACGAAGGCCTCGGTGCGGCCAAAAGAGAACGTGGACTTTGTGTAACTTCTCCCTTTCCCTTCTCCTTTCTTCGATCTATCTTTTGTAAATAAACCAGTCTCGAAACGTATCCCAACGAGTAAAGCTCCTTCCTTCGAGGCTCCTGCGTGCACGGCCGACGCCGTCCACCTTAGTTAACACGCAGCAAAAGTTAGCGGAGTCGTCCAAGAGCGACAGCAATTAGAGTTAGCCCAAAGGCGCGAGAATTCATTTACATTTTTTGGTGCCGAAACCCGGGAATACTTCGCCTGCTGACATCGAAAGCGCCATGGAACGACTACAGAAGAAGCAAGCTGCCCTGCGACAAGCAATCGAAAAAATCATCGCAGCTGCCAGCGACCTACTGCAATCGCCAACCATCCAAGTCGGTGAGCTTGAGGAACACCTCGACCTTATCCTCGAACAAGCGGATGAGTTGAAATCTGTTAACGAGAGCATCGAAAAGAAGATAGATCTTCAAGAATTAGATGCAGAATTAGAAGCCTGCGCTGCATACACGGAGAAGATCTGCTCCATCAAAACAAAGATCAAGAGAGCTCTCAGGAGTCAGACAGCCAACGAGAGCCGGTCGACAACTCCGTCAGTCACAGGCAACGCATCAGAGCAGGAAGCATACCACATCGGTTCCGTTCCACCTGCGACATTCCAGCCAGTATCAGCAACAACCAAGTTACCGAAGTTAGAAATCGGAAAATTCAGCGGGGACCTGCGCTCGTGGCAGAAATTTTGGAACCAATTTGAATCGACTATTCACAAGAACAGCACCCTGCCTGCAATAGCGAAGTTCCAATACTTAACCAGTTATCTAACCGGAAAAGCCGCCGCTGCCATAGAGGGGTTGCCGGTCAGCGATAGAAATTACGACATCGCAGTGAAGACCCTCATTGAGAGATTTGGGAAGGAGGACGTCATAATTGAGGACCACATGTCGCGCTTGCTTGACGTCCGCCCAGTGCACGATCTGCGGGACATCGAAAGGCTGAGGAGCCTCTACGACGAAATCCGCTCGGGAGTCCGAAGTCTAGAGGCACTGGGAGTGTCGTCGAGCACCTACGGCACGTTGCTTCTCACCGTCCTTCGTAAAAGTATCCCAAGTGAGCTTTGCTTGGCGTACTTCCGACGGAAGGCTGCCTCACCTGAAACGCCACAACACGAGCTTCTCAGTTTCCTCGATTTTATGAGAGAGGAGGTTGAGAGCAGAGAGCGAGCACAGAGTGCACTACGCCGTGGGTACCAGGACGCCGCTATCAGACAGAAAGCGCCAATCAAAGGGGATGTTCGTCTGCAAAACCCATCGGCATCTGTTCTCACCGTAACCGACGGCGAAACGCAATGCGCATTTTGTGGTGCAGAGGGACATCAACCAGCGAACTGTGTCGCCCCCGTGCCCATGGCCAAGAAAAAGGAGGTGATGTCAAGAGAGAGGCGCTGTTACAAGTGTGCGAAAAAGAAGCACCGTGCCGCTGAATGTAGAACTGCAAGGTGGCTAAAGTGTGCCAAATGCTCTGGACGACACGCAACTGGCGTCTGCGAGCTCAATCAAAGACCGACACACCCTCCTTCAATCGGAGATGCTGCACCAGCAGAGACAGCAGTGCAATCATCGCTTCAGGTGGGACCAGCACTGGGAAAGACCCGTGTGCTTCTGCAGACTGCACGAGCGTATGCGGAGGGCCAGCACAACAGTGCTCTGGTGAGAATGCTGCTTGACGGTGGCAGCCAGAGAACGTTTGTACGACAGGATGTTTCCCGGCGCCTCAATCTTCGCGTCATAGGAAAGGAGAAGCTAGCTATCTACGCCTTCGGAAGCGAGAGACCGTCTGAAGAAAGAAGGTGTCATCGCGTGGAATGCTGGCTGCGAAACTGGCGCAACAACACCAGAGTTCGGATCGAAGCATTAGAGGTGCCCGAGATCTGCGGAGACCTCCTCCCACCACCTGACGACTCCACGGCTAGCATCGCTCGTGAACAAGACCTCCAGCTTGCTGACACCTTGCCTGACGGCTACCATCCTGGTGTTGGAGTTGAGCTGCTTATCGGGGCCGATCACTACTGGGATATAGCAACAGGAAATGTCAAGCGTCTTGGTGAGAAGCTCGTGGCCATGGAGACTGCGTTTGGATGGACATTGCAGGGCACAGAGTCTACATCGTCCGTCGCAACCTTTCTATCGAGCACCGGAGTGATGCGGGTAGGTGTGACCACAGCACCCGACGATATCTCTCGTCAACTGAGGTCATTCTGGGAGCTGGAGCACCTTGGGATCGTCAACGATACACAGCTGAACGCCAAAGAAGACAGCGTTCTTCGGGCCTTTGAAGAAACCGTCACCCAGAAGAACGGTAGATACCAAGTAGCTCTCCCATGGAAAGAAAACGCGTCAGACTTAACAGGCAACAAGAGCATAGCATCGCACAGACTTCACTCATTAACGGCGAAGCTGCTCCGACATGAAGAAACCGTTCTAGACTACGATCAGGCAATCAGGAACTACCTGCAAGCTGGACACGCCGAGGAAGCGAACGAACTGGGTGAGTCCCCGCTGGGGCCCATTTACTACATACCGCATCGAGGTGTTGTCCGGCCTGGTAGCGAAACAACTAAGTTGAGAGTCGTATTCGATGCCTCCTCCAAAGCGGCGGGAAAGCTGTCACTGAACGACGTCCTCTTCGCAGGACCTAATCTAAATCCAAACCTAGCGGACATCCTGATTCGATTCCGAGTGCATAATGTGGCCATAATGTCCGATATAGAAAAGGCTTTCCTTCAAATCGAGCTTGCAGAGAGTGCGCGCGACGCTGTCCGCTTTCTGTGGTATCAAAGTACACCAGGGCAGGGCGACGCGCTCCCTCCAATCAAAGAGTACCGCATGACAAGGGTGCCATTCGGCGTTACATGTAGCCCGTTTCTCCTCGCAGCTACCTTAAGTCATCATCTCAAAACGGTACAGGAGAAATTTCCTCGCACCGCCAAGATCCTGAGTGACAACCTGTATGTAGACGACTTGGTTACTGGTGCCGACAGTGTAAAAGAGGCAGAGCGCATAATCAGGGAATCGCAGTCCATACTCAAGGCTGCAGGTATGAACCTCAGGAAATGGCGATCAAACTACCCAGAACTGATTGCATCGTTTGCCGAGACTGAAAGCGCCCAAAAAACTCTACCGGAGCTAGGCCCCACAAAGATTCTCGGTGTAGAGTGGAGGCCTGACACAGACGAATTCGTTTTTGAGATGACCGCCCTGATTGGATTTTTGGCAAGTCGGCAAGACTCGAAGCGATTCGTATTGCAGGCCTCGGCGCGCATTTTTGACTCATTTGGCTTTCTCTCGGCCATTACCATCACGGCAAAGATCATGTTCCAGAGCCTCTGGGAGCGAGGTACGGCGTGGGACGAAAGGGTTCCCTCAGATTTACAGGAGACATGGGATAAATGGTGCCTGCCTGTGCTAACAATGGTGGCCGGGAATGAGCCGGCGCTCATTGCGGGGGAGGATGTTGAAAGTCGCAACGAGCACCATACATTGTTGCACCCGTGGTTGGGGGACCGACGACACAAGGGAAAGAGGGAGCCGGCGAACGGACGAGAGGCGCCCCACTGCAGCACGTGCCGGCCGGCGCATCTACAAACAACCTGATCCGTTCCACCGCCTTTTCGGCGAACCGCCTACTCAGTGCGAGGCGCGGGCGCCCCGACAAGGACGAAGGCCTCGGTGCGGCCAAAAGAGAACGTGGACTTTGTGTAACTTCTCCCTTTCCCTTCTCCTTTCTTCGATCTATCTTTTGTAAATAAACCAGTCTCGAAACGTATCCCAACGAGTAAAGCTCCTTCCTTCGAGGCTCCTGCGTGCACGGCCGACGCCGTCCACCTTAGTTAACACGCAGCAAAAGTTAGCGGAGTCGTCCAAGAGCGACAGCAATTAGAGTTAGCCCAAAGGCGCGAGAATTCATTTACAGCTGGTATGCAACGTCAGCAGATAGTCGCGCTTGTCGCTGTTAATCCGTTTCGGCAGCGCGCTTGGCACACTTGTGCAATCTGTCGTTCTCCAGTCGCCTTTGTCCTTCTTCGGCTGTTTCATTGGCACTTTTCAACGCCATGAATTGTCGTTGTTGTTGTAGTCGTCATCGTCGTTGTTGTTGTTTCAAAACTGGTCGTACCCATAGGGGGGTTGACCACACTGTGTTGACTGAAAAGCGCATCTAACTAAATACCAAACGAGGTGAAAGCAAACATTAAAAATGAGGCATTAGGCAACTAAAAACTAATAGAAATTTCTAGAGGGCTTATACGTAAATTCAGGATCACATAAAAATAAAGTGTTCCACAGTCGGTACCCCAAGAACGAAACCTTCCTGATGCTTCAAAGACGTCATTTATAGCAGTAATCATTGGCTTAAGGCTTCTGCCTAATTGACAGGCAACAAAGGAGAAAATATTTGGGTGTATAGTAAACGCCAACCTCAGCGTGCTGTATATAGTTGGAAAAAATTACCGACGATTACGTTACTTCCTAATGCGAAATTTGAGCGCAGCAAATAAGCTGTTTCACCTTTTCGATAGATTGAGGCAAAGAAATCGAGCAACACATGTATGCGCTATCACAGAATTTTTTTTTTATTTTTCACACGTATTCCTTTAACAAAGACTCCACTAGGTAAGCTTCTGCTTCGGCGGCACGCACCTCTGGATTCTGACGGCGACGGCGCTGGGCCTCTGCTCTGGCAGCTCGTTTAGCAGCAGCAGCAGCAGCAGCAGACGGAGGACTTCCATCGGTCGTCTCGCTCATGGCTCAGAAAGAACTGGCAGATAATTTCGCAGTGGCGAACGGCAGCGGCAATTTCGGCTCGGGCGGTGCACATATACAGATCCGCCGCCACCGATCTGGCTCTCTGATTGCCACCGCACAGGGCGAACGGCAGCGGCAATTTCGGCTCGGGCGGTGCACATATACAGATCCGCCGCCACCGATCTGGCTCTCTGATTGCCACCGCACAGGGGTTGCATTGGAGGAGGAGCGAAGAAAGGAATTAAGTTCGAGCCGGCGCTTTGACAACCGGAGACTCGCAGGAAGAGGGGGGAGGGGGGCGGCGTGTACACCCAGCGGCAAACGATGGGGGCAGAAGCGCGCGCAGCAAGCGGACAACACGATAAAGGGAGGAGGGAAGAGATAGCAGCGACTGACTGATGCCGCTGACGCCGATAGTGAGTCAACCCCAGCTGCGGAGTTGGTTTCAGGGACAACGCCGCCGATGCCGATACAAACAATATGATACCCTCGCTTCCGCAGCGCTAAGAACCAGGTCTAGCCGTGGGAAGGTGGTCACGTATTCGTCGACGTGCCGGGGCCTACGTGAAATAACCGGCGCGTCGGCAACTGAAGAGCACCCTATCCGCCACACAAGAACAGGGGGGGGGGACCCTTTCCTCCTCTTTCTGCATGGCGGCGTCGGTGTTCTATGCAGTCACGTTATCTTGACTCTCTAGCGGCGTCAGCGGCATCCAGCGGTATCAGTCGGTCGCTGCTAGCGCTGGGGGGATGAAAGGGGGGCGGAGCTGGTTACGAGGCCGACGACAACGCCGACGACGACGCGAAACCCAGGAACGGACGCCAAAGAGCTGCGCTCTAATATGAGGAACATTCGGCGGAGGGAGGAGAAGCGGCGGCAAGAAACAAAGAAATTGTCCATAGTTTCAGGTTCATTGCAAAAAGGGCAGAAGTTAGTTATGGATGAACCAAATTTTTGTTGCTGCAGTCGCAATCGCTTGGCCACATCTTCGTCGGTCGACTACCGCTGCTTCTGTCGCCGAGCTTGTTGTTCGCGGCTCTTGGCGCGACAAATCTCTTCTTTAGACATTTCCGACGACGATACCAACTCCATATTTATTTCACACATGCGCACGCGGGGGTCGTTGCTCACACGGCGAGGTTTATGGAGGGCAGATTCCGCGGCGCAGCACACGTGCTCGTTTTATAGGGCATGCGGTAGATTTCCATGACGTCACGCATGGCGGCACATGTGATCGTCGTCCTAGGAGAATGTAGGCAGACCCGGCCGTTCGGCGGGCACAGAAGAAACGCGCGGGTGCAGCCCCTTCGCGCGAACGCACGGGGCTGTATGAAGAGGCTTCACACGGACAGAGGCGAAACCCAGGTTTATAGGCCAGCAGTGCTTTCGCACTAAAGAAAGTTACAAAGGCACTTCAGTCTCCTCGCGCACATTGAATGCGAAAAGAGTGTGACTATTCCGCGCGATCCTTTCTTTTTGCGAAAGTTTGCCTAGCGGCGTAAACTATTACCTGTACAAATGTAGGCCCGGCTCGGCGATATACATCAATAGCGCACTGTGGTTGGTCCCGTAGAGTCAAGATTCATAGTCTGGTGGTCGCGTGGGGTTAAGGGCGATACTTTTCACTTGGTCATGTGCTCCATTGCGCAAAGTGAGTTTCTTTAGGTGGGCCATCCAAATTTTGCGGGTGGGACAAGTCAATTTTGGGAGTGGGCGAGGTCGGTTTTGAGCGTGGGTCAACTCAATTTTTGAATTGGGCAAAGTCAATTTTCTGTGTATGGGCCGCGGCGTCCGTCAGCCCTATGAAATCCCATAGTGAATAGCCACGGCGCCCGGACGCCGTAGCTATTCACCGTGGGATTTCACAGTGGGAGCCGCAGCAAGTCCAACGCCGGGAACCTGACGCCATCACTTGATCACGTGGGTTTCGGTACCATGGGATGTTAAAGGGACACTAAAGGCACATAATAAGTTGAGCTAGCTTGAAAGATTAGGCCTCTGTAATAACGAATTCTTTATTTGTAACGAAATCAGTGCTTTTGTAAGCGAGAAAATTACGCAAATAGAAAATAGAAGTGGCGCCATCTGTTGCCGCGTATAGTACCTCTTATGTGTGGCGTCAGCACCTCTGATTCACAAAGAGCGGCCGCAACCCACCACGTTTATCTACATACGACGGCCGAGGTGGCAACGTGTGGTAATTGACCACCGTGACAGCTTCAGCCGTGGAGGCTCAAGTGAGCGCAACCGGTACCCCGAACCCAAGCAGAGCCACACAGGGGCAAGCTGAACAACCGCACCCATCAAGCAATACTGTATGCTTATTATAGAGCTTAATAAAGAGTCTACAAAAGCCATAACAATGGCGTGGAGGGTGGTCACGTGGAGGCGACGTCAAGTACTCCGCCTTCGCGCAGGAGGTTCGAATTGAGAGGCAGCAGCGGGACCTTCGACGGTGATTTCATACGTAAAAATTTATGTACTTGCACACAGAAAACGATGGTAGAGTTCTGGACGAATACTCTGATGATGTAGCTCGGCCTAATATTTTCGTTTTGTGTTCCTTTAACGCCGGACAGTCGCCGGATTTTCCGCTTCATGGGACATGTAATGCTTTCGCATTAATATGCAAATATCAGAGAATATTGCCTCGCAGACTTAGACCCAACTAACCTCGTTTAGTCAAACCATATGGAAAGCAGTTTGATTCCGTGCAACAAGGACGGATCGGTGTGTGCGCCTGTGCGTGCGTGCGTGCGTGCGTGCGTGCGTGCGTGTGTGTGTGTGTGTGTGTGTGTGTGTGTGTGTGTGTGTGTGTGTGTGTGTGTGTGTGTGTGTGTGTGTGTGTGTGTGTGTGTGTGTGTGTGTGTGTGTGTGTGTGTGTGCGTGCGTGCGTGCGTGCGTGCGTGCGTGCGTGCGTGCGTGCGTGCGTGCGTGCGTGCGTGCGTGCGTGCGTGCGTGCGTGCGTGCGTGCGTGTGCGCGCGCGCGTGTGTGCGGGGGGGGGGAGATACGGAGTGCCCCCCACCCGCCTAGATAGTTCCCTCGAGAGGTTCGTTCTCAATAAGCGACGTTGGGTCACATTAAAGAAAAAGAAAGGGAGCAGGGTATTATTTCGCAGTAATATTCCCAGTCGGCAGCTTGCTTCTTTGCTAAAGTGTCATAAAACTAAGTGCATACATTAACCCTTCGCGACCTACCGACCACGACCGTCTGCAAGTAGTAGGAACAACTTGAGGTGCTTAACAGGAAACAAGTTCACACTTCGTACATCGCACCTCAAGGATCTTGTGCACTGCGAAATCCAACAATTTTCGCAAATGGTATAGTCATAGCGGAGCTATAAACATTCGATCAGTGCTACGTGCTCTTGCCCACTGCGGTGATGTGTCTTCAGGTCTCTGTTTTTATCACTCCGTCGCCCCCGTCGCCCTCACTTGCATCCGGGTGGTGATGCTCCGTTTCCTCAATTTAAATTTGAACCTTGTGCTCAACAGCACGGATGCAAAGCGACTCGAAATCAGATTGAGAGGCAAGAGTCGGGACAAGGCTGAGGCCAGTATGAAAAGTAGCCTTGCAAGCAAAGCCAGAGGACAAGTGTTTAAATTCTGTCCAGCTGCTGAGTACAGTTACTCGAATTACTACACGCAAAGCCACAAACGTGCGCATTTCACTCCGCTTAGACGCATACCAAGCAAAAGAAGCTTCTATATCGTCACAAGATTGTAAGCAAGACGGAGCAAGACGGTTCGCAGGAAGATGGAGACTTGGAGAGATAAAAAGTGGTCTAACACGGTTATAACACTGCTATATAGTGTGTGACCACCGTTACAACATTGTAGTGTACTCCTTATATTTGTCAAACTTCTATAGACCGTTTCATCGGCGAGGAGGAACGTAACCTCGAACCAGCGCGCCGCGCCACTCTCCTCCTCGCACTGGTATGTGCGGATTGCGTTTTCACCCAGAAGCAGCTTGGAAAGGTAGCGGTTTAATCGCGAATTAGTGCGATTCTAACGTGTTCTGTCTGGGATTTCTGCGATGTCAGATGACTCAAGGTCGACGGGCTATCACTCTGCTGTATTCGGCTGCAAAACTAACTCTCGGAAGCAAGCGTGAAGAGTATCCACACGCCGGGGCGACTTCGTGGACACCGCCGCTGCGATAACAGAGAAGCGTCTGCTTTGTATTGCCATCATAAACAAAACGGACTTGATTCCATCGCGTGTCAGTTTGGAAGACTTTGTTCGTGCGCTCGGCGACGAACTCGGGACTCGGCACCCATGCTCGAACTGGGATATGAAAGAAAGGTGAGTATTGGAGTCGGTCAACTATTGCGAATGGATGAAGTTAACTATTTCTTCGTGCTCGCACATTAAACTTATTCTGCTCAAACGTGTCCTAAGATTATCATGCATGGCAACCAACGTTCTGGTGGAAGATTATCGAGGACGTATTATGAAAACAGTACGTGCCGAATAAGAAATGAATGCGTGTTCTTTTCCATGCTGTAACCAAAACTATGCCTACCATGTGACAGCCGGCCCTAGTTTACATGGGCTCGCCCGCGCTTCGGAATCTCGCTGGCAAGCTGACGCCGCTCATCGCGCGCTCTATTACAGCAGAAAATAACGTGGCTGTTGCAAAAAGTAGTTGTTCATTTTTCAGCTCTCGAGTAGGCGAGGTGCCCTTGCACGCTCAGGCACCATTCAAGACATAAGAGTGCGCATAATCTTTCAATGCAACTGGTTGATCGTGGCATATTCGCGTCCACTATCATCAGCTCACTTTATCCATGTTAACAGCCCTTTGATCGAGTTATTTTACAGTTCTTTATTTTGTAAAGCTTGATTCACGAGTTCCAAATAAACAATGTCTAGAATATTGTACCACGAAAATTTTAGGAGCACGAAAGCTATCGAGACGTGTTTCCTCGGAGCTTCGCGGTTACCTGAATTGGGATGTACGCTGGTGCGGCACACCACGTGACACGTGGAGACACCTCTGATTATTCTCGCCTCAGTGATGTGTCTTACTAGAGTTCAAGGCTAGACAAACAATAGTAACACGTTATATGTATACGTCAGCTATCCACAATGTTTAGACTTGACTATCCTCCTATTTCGATCGTGGACAAAGCTGCCTGAACGCGTCTAGGCTCGTCGCCGTTCGATATTGCGGCAATATCGAAGCTAAAAGCTTAGTGACGACACGCTAAATAGTTTGCCAATCCAAACAACTTGTTTACACATCTCGGGAAATCGCGAAAACTTGCAGCTCGTCGTCAGCACTACGTTCGACATACACCCTCCAGCGCGATCCCACATACCAGCATGGCGCCGGACGATAAACAGCGCTGTGATCGCAAAATGCGGCGCCCTCAATAAAACGGTCCATAGTCTGTTCTACGAGGATAATAATTTGTCCGTTAAATTACTCTGTATTATTGTGGGGCCATTCAGATAACATTTCTCAATATCCATTCTTTGTTCGTATTTGTCGCAGTTACACTCAAATGAATTATTTCCGAATCTAGCAACGGTATCGTCGTCGGAAAAGAGATTGTGCTGTCGTTTTTGCCCCCCCCCCCCTCCTCATTTTCTTTCAACTCGCCCTTGGGACTTTATACTCTGAATAGCGTACTGTAATCGGGTACTTTTCGCCCACCCCGCCAACCCCCACCCCATGGCCGCACCCTTTACAATCTGGTAGCGTGGGAAAGACAACCTTCAAATATCGCAAGAGGTTTAGAGTCGGCTTCGTCGCGTTTCCCTTACGTTTGGTGATGAACCAGATGCAAGGGGGAGAAAATCTCTCAGTGCTCGCAACACAAATCTCATGATACACGCCGAAGACACAAAAAGAAGAAGAGGGTGTGAAAAAGAGAGAGTCGGGAGTTCTATAAAAAAGGCATGACTTTCGCAAACAAATTAAACTGTTCATGAATATCAGCTGTCCCACTTACGAACGACCACTCAACGTAGTCAAGATAATGGCACAAGCCAATGTTGTCTCCAAGGGAAATGTTGAAGCTGCGCCAGGTGTTATCGGAATTGATTTTGAGTTTCCGTGCTGCCAGAGTTAAAGAAACAATTAAGGGAGGGTGTAACTTATCTGGCGCAAACAGATGAACGTCGCTGCTCATGACGGAAACAGTATCATTATTGGTAAGACAGATATCTAGAACACTGCCGCAGCAGTTCTCATCGAAGTTTAGCCGCGGCATGGAATTAAATTAGCTTAAGTCAATTAAGGAGGGGCATTTCTTAGAAATGTAAAAGTAATTCTGGTAGACAGCATTATTAACCATGAGTTCTCGCTACATTATTGTCACCAATTATTAACATTCTGTGACTCTTATGCGAAATTATAACGGTTTCAATCGATGCCAGGATAAGACCAAACGCTGCAGGAGTTACGTAAGGCGCTACATCGAATTCACCAAGAACAGCCGTGAACATGTCTATCCTAACAGCCTCATGATCGCACTCTAGATACAAGCCACGGACACATGCTATCGCTGTATCAAAAGCAATAAGAACGCCACCACCTTTCTGCTTCCAGGAAGAATAATGTCGATCCCTACGAATTACGTTATAATAGAAAGAAAAATACATCGAAGATGCTATTTGAGGTTAAAGCCAGGTTTCCCTTAGAGCTGGTATGGGATGAGCGGAAGAAACAATATTTGGAGAAAAAAAAACGCTGATTCACTTCGGTGCGCAGCCCTCGAACATTCTGACAAAAGATGCACACATTTGCTGCGTCACTGATACGTCACTTTCCTTTTATCCCGTCTTTCAGCGCCTCCTCTTGCTGCCCCTCGCACGAGATCGTACTGTCGGGAAGCCTGGCACGAAACGGCTTGAATAAGGAAGGCCTTGGCCGCGGAGTAGAATCACTGAGACGGTTGAAAGTGTTGGAAACCTCGACGTGGAACGACGCATATGTATCGTGTTTCGTCTTCAGACGCTTAATGGACAATGGCGTCAAGACCACAGCAGACAGATTGGCAGCGAGTAGCGAGCTTGTTGAGTACGGCGAGAGCTTCGACACGAAAAGTGCTTTCGGTGTTTCGTGATGTTTAGTGGCGACAAGAGACGTGGTGTCAGATGAACTGCTGCCCATCGTCTGCTCTCTCTTACTTGCTGATTCGTTAGAGTCTGCCGCGTCAGCAATCAGCGAATTAGAGGAATCTGACTGACGATGAGCAAAGTGTTCACTTGATGTAGGCGTAGATGTACTCGCTGCTCCCGCTGCGCACGCGGTCTTCGAATGAAATTTGCGCCGCAGATTCACACGTAGGGAAGCTTCAGGCTGGCGAGCAGAGGCTATAGTTGGTCCCGTAGAGAGCGCAACTCCGCTCCGAGAGCAGCAGCAGCCTCGGTGTGGCGAGCATGGTCCCGTAGATCTATTCTCTCTTCTAATTCGGTCGTTGTCCTCACGTAGATCGGCATCACTCAGGAAAAAAAGTTCCCTTTAGAGTGTCGAAGAGAAGGCGATGCAGTAAGTCGGGCTGGCCGTCACAAGTCACCCGGTCCGGAACCAGCCCCGGTCGAGGAGGCAGGGGAAGCGAACGACATGGCGGCAGTATAGCGGCCACCCCGCTAAGCCTTGCCGTATCTCCGCTGACACTCACACGGGTATTTCACGTGAAGGGACACTTGCCAGACTTCAGCGCCTGCAGTTCCTCGTCGGGCAACGTGATGGACTTCACGTGCGCGCGAAGCTTACAATAATTACACCTGAAGTATTGTTACTTCCTACAGGAAGGTCACGAGCACAGAACGAAGCAGACCTTACTGGGCACCGTCTTAAATAATAATAATAATAATAATAACAATAATAATAATAATAATAATAATAATAATCAAATTGTTGTTGTAGTTCTGTTATTATAGTTCCCAGGTACAGCTACAGAACTTTTCTACTGGTGCGCCCAAATAGTAATACACAAGACACTATGTACAGAAAATATAAATGTGGTAGAACAATTCAAGCGAGACAGAGAAATACGGAAAAGGAAAACAAGGAGCGGGGTGTAAAATATGGTTAATCACATAACATGATTATCTACACGTGTACAGAGCACAGAAAATGAACTCTGAAATATATCAACACAAGCGAATACTTATTACATGTCTTGAAGTCGATCCATAAAACAGCGACTACTGCCGCAATGCCGCGCAGAGAACGCGGAGTGCTACCTGGTATGCGCTTGCGGCCCGGAAAACTTTACATGATCAAGAAGCTTTGTGCAATGTATAATGTTATAAACCGATTTGTAAAGAAACAAAATGTCAAAATTAATGCGTCTCGATTTTATAGGTGCGGGTTGAGGTACATCTGAGAGGGATGGACCATGGTCGCCGGAACAGCAGTGCTTAAGAACAGACAAATTTATTCTGGACGCATTCGATGACACCAGTGTTAGATTTGCAAGCTCCGCGCCAAACTACATAAGCATAATCTATAGTAGTGGAAGGCACACAGTAGAAAACAGTTTCACAAAGGCAGCAGGGAAGTGGAAGTTATGTGATGTTCGACAAACAATGCCAAGAGCGCGAAGGGCATGTTGTTTAGCATGTCTAACGTGGGAGGAGAAGCATAGCGATTTGTGGAAGCACAAGCCAAGATATTTCATTTCATCGACCCTTGGCACTGGAGCATCCCAAAGGTTCTACGAAAACTGCACATGGTGTGTTTTTCGCGTATAAATTAATACCATAGTTTTGGTAGCGTTCAAGAGTAGCTCATTGTCTTTGCACAAGTTTGAGAGCCAAAAATGTATTTTTTTGGAGGGCAATGTAGTCGCGGACATTGTAGGCAGTCATAAATAGCCTGAAGTCGTCAGCACATAGAAAGAATGAACAATATTGATGTGCAGACGAAATGTCATTCCCAAAAAGCAAGAAGAGAGGTCATGAACTGATCCCTATAGGGAACTCCGCTAGTCACCTCATAGCTATCAGAGATCTGTCCATAAATTCTAACGAAGCAATATCTATTGCTCAGTTAATTAGACGACAGGGCGGTGATGGAATAAGGTATGTACATTTGCGCGAGTTTTGTAACTAGGAGTCCATTGCAAACTATGTCGAATGTTATACCTTTAACTCAAATTAGGCTGCGTCTAATTGGCCCCAGCTATTTGCTACACTAGAATAATGGGTCATAAATGTAACAAAGTTCCTTATTGTGGAGCGCCCTAATTCAAAGTCATGTCAAAGTCATTCAAAGTCCTAATATATTGAAATGTTCTTAGCACAAACAGGACACAGGGAACACAATAGAAATTCAAACACCTTAGACGCAGTGCAGAGGATAAATATGGGCCGGTAGTCAGTAACGGCACCTTTAGCGCCTGATGCGTGTACAGGCACTGCCCGTTCTGCCTTCCAAGCGCTACAACACGAGGAAACGCAGTATCCTTTTGGGAACTACTGAAGATGCGTGTTGTGGACAGGGACAAGTGTGCTCCATTAAGTCTGAAGCAGCGCTGGAGGGATATTATCAGCGCCACAAGAAAGGGAAGGTTTCAGGCGCTTCAGACACTCGAAAACAAGGTCACCATTAAGGGATAATGTGCAGACCGTACCAGACTGAAAAGGAAAGTTGAATTTTAAACTGCGCGAAGAAGACAGTACACGAGCAGAAACGTAGACGCACACACAAATCGCAGACTTCCAACTGGCTTTATTTCGTGAAGGCAGGGAATTTATAAGGTTCTACAAAATAGAAAAACAAGGAACAATCGTTATGAAATTGCGCTCGAGGCAGTCGCGAAAAATAGCAAGGCCATGTATGCTTTAAGAACATGGGATAGTCTAAATGTGTCCATCTAAGAATTCAATTTTCTTCCTTAATAAGGATAAAGAAAATGAGCTAACGCAGTTGTCAACCCTTTTAGCGATGTGGAATGCCTCGAGGACTTCGCTTTCTGTTTTTCATTTTGCCTTTGTAAGGAATTTAGTCTGTTCCAGCTTTTGCTGTCGCATCTGTTGCAGTGCAAGGGGAGATTGCTGTCTGTGCTGTTGCGCATGGAACTCTGACGTTCCTGTGCACGCTCGTTGAAACAGCGGCCAGTTTGGCCTATGTAGTACCGGTCGCACGAAGAAGGTATCTCGTAGATAGCAATACAGATTCATTTAGGAAACTTGTTCTGATGGTTCTTCTTGCGTGAACTGCACACCCTTTTTTTGCATTAGTCTGTAGTGGGTACACTTTCTTAAGTTTCCAAAGCGCTGAAAGAAACGACGCAATTTCCATATCCTTCTGCAGCGTTCTTAATGTCATGGGATAGACAACGCAAACATGACACGACAAAAGGCGGTTCTTGGTTCAAGAGGTGATCTTTCCTTTCTGGTGATTTTAGTTTTTTAAAGCAGGCTCTCGGATGAACTGCGAATTCAATGATGAGAGTAGCCAACGGACACCAGGCGCTCAACCTCAAAAGACGCTCAAGAATTTTGCTGAATCTATGAACCGACTAGCCCAACAATATGCCTTCCCTAAGGAATGTTGCTTGAGGTAAAAGCATTCTTTACACCAAATACAGAGCAGAAATTTTCTGCAAAGGCATCAACATGCAGCGTTTGCATAAATAATAATAATAATAATAATAATAATAATAATAATAGTAATAATAAGACCATGATGATGATGAGGAGGAGGAGGAAAAGGACGACGACGACGACGACAAGCGTACGTTGCTTATTTTTTTCCCGGCAGCCATTTTTCGCCGACTAAACAATGTTACAAATTTATTTCTCGGCGCAAGACGCACCTTCACTTACGTATCAGAACATTCTCAAATGTCGCTGCCGATTCTATGACGACATAATCTTGTCTAATCAGATTTCGCCCGCGAAGAGAATACTAGTGTACATTCCGGAACGTACGGGAACACCACTATTTACGTTGGTCGTACGATGATACACGTCTAAATAACTGACGCACTTAACACATATATCACTTTTCAATGCTTGCGCTCCCCGCTATAGTTGTGCTTTGAGTGTCACTTCAGTTTTCTGGGCATATGCTTATTTCTATTATCTTATTTTCCTCGTCACAGGCGATTTTTTCAAAACCTTGTTATTGTTGAAAAAGGATACGCTGCCTTCTGCTAGAGCTAGCAATTTTCCGAAACTCTGTTTGCTGTCGCTATGTCCGTTAATCTCCCAGTGGACCCGAATCCTGAATTAGACTGCTAACGCTTTAAGTTATTTGTACGCGTCACGCTTAACTATAAAAGTTAGGCCTATTTTCTCTGTCCACAAAGTGACTCATCCATCTCAGTAGTTTTCGGGTGAAGCTCTGTCAAAAAACATGCTCAAATGCGGCCAAACAAAAAGCCGTAGTGAAATTCTAGATCAAAATGTTCTCCATGGCACGACCGCTGAAAACAAGGCCTCGAATCTGCTTACTAGAGCGCTGTTCATCGTTTCCTTCTGCAGAGGAAGCACCTGGTGCCATACTAGAGGCTGAACTAAAATTGCTGCGTGCAAGCTGGCACTGCGGAAGCTAGCTGGCAAAAAACCCAAAAAAAAACTGAAAATGAGAAAAGCAGGCGTTCAAAGAACTCCACAGAGACCAAAAAGCGATCTGTATATGTACTCGGCGGCACAGCGACGGTTCAAAGCGGGCATCGACAAAATACTGCGGGCATCGACAAAATACTGCACTTGCCACGCGCGCCTTCAACCTGAGTAAGTAAAATTTTCATTTGATTGTAAGGAGCCCGTAACGACAACTAACTTGTGTTGTGATTTGTGTGTCGCGTGTGCCACCTGACGCCATAATAACTCGCTCGCGCTGTTGCTATTCCGGGAAAAGTATGGTTACAACTAGGCAGGAGGCCAACAAAGCTATTCAAATTTTTTATGCCATCGTAATCTACTCTAGTGTTTAAAGCGTCACTGCCCTGGTTGCGCGTGATACGGTGTGTTGTGATTCCTCGATGCTCGGTTTTTCTTCTTTTATTTTATTTTCCTCGAGTGGGTGGGCTCTAGCTACCCATTTCAGGAGACACATGCTAGCCTACTGACCTTTCACTATTGTGTGGTGTTCACGGGCTGTTGGGCTAATGTGGCGCGAACAGTATTAATGTCGCGCTAATAATAATTATTACTAAACTCTCAGATCATCCCACTCTGCCTACCATGAGTGCACAACGGTGTGTGGAAACCGACAAGCCGCATACGGAGATCAGTGGTACGTTGCGCTGCGATGCAGGCAGCTTTCCCGTTAAGAAGACAACGGTAAGCAACGTAATTAAAGCGCCTTCATCAGTGACCTTGATTCGATCTTTCTTTGTTTCCTTAATGAGAGACTGCCTTGCATTCTCTCGTTATCCATGCAAGCGCTTTTAGAGGAAGTTGATATTGACTCGAAGATGTGATGCCGTTCCATACAGTTTACAGGTTTAATCATCTCACATATCCACGTATGACTACACTTATATGTCGCACAGTCCGCATTCACAGAAAGCACAAGAATGAAGTTTTTTTTTACACAAGCATTTATAAACGCAGCGGCACAAGCAACCGTTTGCTGGTTGAAACGACTAAATAGTCTTTTTTTTAACTTGAACTATTGAAATAACCAGAAGAATAAGAATGGGCTGGGGTGCGTTTGGCAGGCATTCTCAAATCATGAACAGCAGGTTGCCACTATCCCTCAAAAGGAAAGTGTATAACAGCTGTGTGTTACCAGTACTCACATATGGGGCAGAAACCTGGAGACTTACGAAAAGGGTTCTGCTGAAATTGAGGACGACGCAACGAGCTATGGAAAGAAGAATGATGGGTGTGACGTTAAGGGATAAGAAAAGAGCAGATTGGGTGAGGCAACAAACGCGGGTAAACGACATCTTAGTTGAAATCAAGAAAAAGAAATGGGCATGGGCCGGCCATGTAATGAGGAGGGAAGATAACCGATGGTCACTAAGGGTTACGGACTGGATTCCAAGGGAAGGGATGCGTAGCAGGGGGCGGCAGAAAGTTAGGTGGGCGGATGACATTAAGACGTTTGCAGGGACAACATGGCCACAATTAGTACATGACCGGGGTAGTTGGAGAAGTATGGGAGAGGCCTTTGCCCTGCAGTGGGCGTAACTAGGCTGATGATGATGATGATGATGATTCCGTTAGAGTCTAATCGTTTGAGTTACGTATCACGCATGGGTATCTATATTTATCACAGCTAACATATACTGTGGTAAACATGGCTGCAGCGCATATTCCACAACATAAGTTACAAATGCTTTGTAATATGAAGCAGCACCGCATCGGTGCGAACTTCATTAGCGCAGCTTTATTGTTTCACCTAGCGCCTAAAATGTGCGCCATAATTTTTCACGAAGGTGCCGTTAACAAGCTTCGTTCCCTCCTTCCTGAAATTCGAACTTTACAGTGTTACCCGAGGCAAGCTCATTTTTGTATCGTGACGCGAAGACGTGCCGTGAAATATCAAGAGGCACGGTTGGCTCCCACTGTACGCCTCGGTTACATAGCCGGAGGTGGAGCGCAGGCCGCGAAGCCAGCCTCTTGGCGTTGGTCGATGCGCCACTGAGGTGCCCGTGTCCCCCGTTAGCCGCTCGGATGGCAAACTGAGTATTCCCTCCGGCACAACGCATTACGACGTCGCTAGCTGTCTGCTTACATCAGGCGTCTCCGCCTCGGGCTGGACGCACGCCTGTAGAAACGGAACGGACCGAGAACAAACTTTGATGCCAGGTGTTTTGAAGTACGCCGGAGTCGTTAGACTTGGGTTACCTTGAGAACAAACACCGCGGTGGCAGGCAACGTTGGAGAATGGAGAATGTTGCGAACTTGGGAGGTCGGAGAGGTGCCATATTTGCGCAATCGGCATGAAATTGGACAATCTACGGCGAAGCAGCGATAGGTATACAAGTGCCAGATGTACTTTGATCCACGGGATAGCAGAGAACCGCGTACGACATAGCAAATTATCGAAATCGCTCGAAGAGTTTGCAGCCAGACCAGACAGTAAGAGACTCCCAGTGTGAAGAACTTCGTTTACCAAACGACTGTCGCCGGCACGCTAACATGATGATGCCATGCAAAAGTAGACACAATATAAAAATCCTGGCCAAATAAAGAACTTTGCAAACGGTAGAACGCGAAATTGCGACAACCGCAGTTAGTCGTGCTTTCCTGGCCCGTCAACAGTGTTTGACTGCTTTGTCCGTGACAGGTGAAGGCGATGATAAAGAATGGTGTCATCCACTCACCCTATCCGGACGTCCACGTTCCATCGAGCTCGCTGTTCGCCCTCCTTGCCGAGCGAATGCTGAAAAGCGGAGACAAGGCAGCGATTGTAAGTTTGCCCAGATGGCCAGCTCATGTTCTGTCGCAGACAAGCTGCTAATTACATGCTTCATCTTGTCATTTTACTCCCACAAACACACGCAAAGTGTGAGGCCCCGGAGCATCGCCTTGTATGTGATCGTGTCCAGAGTTACCAAATTTTCTCTTCCCTGCCTCATTTTCTCCCCCGCCTCCTACCCTCAAAGGCAACATACTGTATTCAGGCACGAGCCTCTAGAGACACGTCAGTTACTCAAGCCACCGCAAGCTTTCCTTTTCTACTACTCATTAGCCTACCAGTCAGTCAGTCATTCAATCAATCGAATATTGGGAGTGTTACATACAATGTACTTTGTTGTTGTTGTTGTTGTTGTTGTTGTTGTTGTTGTTGTTGTTGTTGTTGTTGTTGTTGTTGTTGTTGTTGTTGTTGTTGTTGTTGTTGTTGTTGTTGTTGTTGTTGTTGTTGTTGTTGTTGTTGTTGTTGTTGTTGTTGTTGTTGTTGTTTAGAAAATATGTGTTCCAGGTCCCCCTCAAGCTCCGCCGCGATTTGGAGCTCCGCCTGTGTGGGCGGAGCAGCAGGGCGAGGTGGAATTGATGGTGCGGCAGCTTGTTGCGACCCGGTTCAAATCTGTCCTCGCCATTAGTCTTCTCTGCAGAGGCTGTGACGCGTTTTAGGCTCCCCCGCTCTTGACAAGTGGAGCTCAAGCGGAGCAGTTACCGGCAGCGTTTGCAAGGCATGGCCCACCTGCAGCTAGCAGTACTTCACCTCCTCATCCTCGTCAGGAAGCGCGACAGACCTTAATAGCTTTTTGTGAAGCTATTATTTATCATTTATTCCGGGAAAGCATTGTCGTTTAATTGGCTTAGTGCAGCACGCAACGATCAAACCGTCGCAAATAGAACAGATTTCGTCAGATGTTCGGCTTGCCGATATTGCTCGCAGCTGTCTCCTCCGCAAGAAAAGCAGAATTCAGCGTGTAGCCAGTAACGTATAACGATTGTCCCCACGCTTCGCACTAAACAGCTGCGATGAAAAATGGTGTACGCGCTGCAGGCTCTACAGTTCTTTTAGAGCAATATAAGCGAAGCCTGGTGTCGTGAGTGCACAAAAAGCTGGCAATATCGAGGCTCTTGATGAAGGAAACGGGGATAGCGAATTCACCTGTGATAAAAATCAGAAAATACACCAGATGGATGGTGCGGTCCACGCGTGTGCGCTCTGTGTACTTTCCTTTTATTTGTCCTTATAAATTTGCTATCACTTGCGAAAACACACTTTAAAATGGTGACATGTATCTTATTCTTCAGCCGATGAAAATAATTATTCCTGCCTGCCGTTAGTCTTGTGGTCCGGTGTAATGTACGCCTGAATTGTGACTGAAATGTATTAAAACGTCTCATAGCTTGCAGAGTATCATGTATAGCACGTGCAGTCAATGCCAAAAGTTTGCGGACAGTGGGACCAACGAAACGAAAATTGGTTGATCCGTCTTTCAAAGGAATCGGTCATAACACGAAAGTGAAATGTGTATTCTAAGAAGCAGTGGCAATTTCATTGCACATTCACAAATACAAGTCCGAGAATTATGCTCAGTTTTTTTTTATTAATTACAATTTCGCACGGGGGACGAAGCAATGACAGCGATAACAAGCACGCGAAGCTAGTGCTGCTGCGCCCCGCGAACAGCACCCTCGAGACTACAAGGCGTCATAGGACGCCCAAAGTCCGATACTACAACTGAAAGCGTAAGCTGATGAAGGGGCTTTAGGTATATCCGACGCGACAGTGAGTGCGTACGAGGCGAAACTGCTCGTTAGAGATCCGGGGGCGTCGCGCATCGGCGACCATAGGCATGTTAAAAGGTGAGCAGACACGCGCTCGGCCAGTTCGCTTATCTATAGGTGAAGGTGAGCATGCGCTGAAAACGAAATATACTTTTCCCTCAAGAGAAAAGTATATGATAATGATGATGATGATGATGATGATGATGATGATGATGAGCATGCGGTGTAAAGCAAGCGACCTCAGCAGGCCGGGGTCCCCATTTCCCTCCGCCCTCCCCTTTCCGAACGCTCCTCCATAGCCACTACCCCTCATCAGTCGACCACTCCATACCCCATCCGTGTTGTCCCAGAGTTTTATGACCGTTCCTATTTCAGCTCCAACCACCTCAGGATGGATGGATGGATGGATGGATGGATGGATGGATGGATGGATGGATGGATGGATGGATGGATGGATGGATGGATGGATGGATGGATGGATGGATGGATGGATGGATGGATGGATGGATGGATGCTTTGAGCGTCCCCCTTGGAACGGGATGGTTTATTGCGCCACCAAGTTCTTGTCATTATATTGCCTACTAAATGTCCTACCTATGTTAAACACCCATGTTCAAAAAAGAAAACAAAAGGAAACTAAACACGAAGAATTCCCATCACCAAACTTTCTGAACCCCTATTCGGAACTTTGACTTTGTACGCCTCCGTTATTTGTTGTTTGCCGACTTTTCTCCCGCCCCTCTTCCAATCGCCTCTTACTAATCTGTATTGCGGACATGTTTACTTTCCCCCTGCTCTCACTGTACCCAAGGGATTCAAGGAGGCCAGAGGTTCCTAAGTCTACGACTGAGCAAACGTCTTCACATTCTAACAAGACATCCATCGTTTCTCTAGCTTTACCGCAGCAAGCACGTGCTTCTTCTTCCTTGTATCTCGCTTTATAAGTGCATGTTCTCAGGCATCCTGATCTCGCTTCGAAAAGTAATGAGCTTCCATTTGAGTCATCATAAATTGTTTATTTCCTGATTTCGCTTGTTTTTTTCCTCTTAAGTAGTTATAGCAGGTTCCTTTTCCATTGCCGCCATTCACGAGATTATCTCATGGGTGGTGGCATGGGCGGATGCCGACAGCAAAACTAGAGTCACTGGAAAAAAAATTTTTAAGCAAAACGGCAAAGCAGCGCCATCTTGCGAGATTACCAAGAAATTTCCGTGATGGTGATTGCGTGACGTACGTGCGTGGTGCAGATTTTCGCTGGAGCTCATCAGACAACACTCTCCTGTCAAAAGCTTAATATTTCCGCAGTCTGTGCACGAAGTCTCGCATTAAATTTCCAGCCTGTATATAGTATATCCGAACATACAGTGATGCCTTGCTCAGCGAACATTTCGGAGAGCGAACTTGGGCTTGCTCACGATGTCTACCTCGTAGAGTGAAGCCATTTTCTCGGAATGAAACAGGCGCATCAGTACGTAATTGCACCTGCGTGTTTCATGGGCTTCCATGTTCCCAGACCGCCACTTTCCCTAGCCTCGCTTTCGTCTCGCCTTGCTCTCTGTGTATTTCCCTGGTCCCCATTTTCAAGGCTGACTCAGACTGAACTACAAAGTGTCTCTAAACCTGCAGTCTTGATTGTAAACCTTAGTGTAAATAGCCCCCTTCCTCCTTCCTCCAAAACCTCTCTCTGAATATCGAACATCACCCTTTCAAGGTGATGAAAATTTTCGACACTGACAATTTTTTCTAACGTGGGATTTTTTCTTCTGTGTGTTTGCGCATGATTAAACAAGGTTCGAAAGCAAATAGTACATTTCGTATAATAAATTATAAGAAATAGGTGGTCACTGAACAAACGCCTCGCCGAACAAATTCGCCCACAAAACGATAGAATTTAGTTCAGCGAGTCACCGCTGTATAGTGTGGTACGGTTTTACAGGTTACAGTTGCAAACTTCTAGGAAATTCAAGGTATTTCTGAGATTTCTTGGTCCGTAAACTTTTTATGCAAACTGCACATGCTGCAATGTGCACCGTACTTCCTTAAACTGTGTGTGAACAGTTTGTGAAGAAAGACGTTCTAATTGGCATAAAAAAACTGCAGGTGAACTTCGTGTATTCCCGTAGACATTCAGCGCTCCTGCTTGTGAACCTTCTAACCCACCGTGGTCGCTTAGTGGCTATGGCGTTGCGCGGCTAAGCACGAGATCGCAGTATCAGATTCCGGCCACAGCGGTCGTATTTCGATAGGGGTGAAATGTAAAAACGCCCGTGTACTTAGGTTTAGCTGCACGTTAAAGGACTCCCGGTAGTCAAAATTAACTCGGAGTTCATCACTACGGCGTGCCTCATATTCAAATGGTGGTTTCGGCACGTAACACCCCATAATTTATTTTAATTTGTAAACCGTCTGTATAGTCCCTGCCCATATTCTCTTCGCACTATTTCTTCCGGTGTTTTGATGTGCGCATCAACCTAACTAGACCAACCGAGCCGCCGTTTTAATTCGGCCATTTTATTTTACCCTTCAGCTGTACCGTGAAAAGCCGATATCCCACATCGAGTTGCTGCAGCGCTTTCGATCGTGCGCGGGTGGCATGCAAGTTCTGGGTCTCGGCAGGGGAGACCGCGTCTACGCGCGCTTCTGCAGTTCCAGCGTCGATGGCCTGGTCGCTTTGTGCGCCGCGATTTTCACTGGAGCCACGGTCATCCTCGCCGGAGACTTCACGCAAGGTATGCTGTGTGCGCCGTGGGCCAGCGGGAGTATGGCTTCGATTATGCGTATCGAGTACGAGAACTGAGCACATTAAGCGTATGTCTAGAGGAACGTTAGTCCAGGGCAAAGATTCCTTTTTGTCGATCGCTGTCCACTTCGAGATTTCATCGCGCTTTTCAACAGTTGGCATCAAGCGTTTTTCTTTAACCTAACAGCAAACCGAATTTGAGAGTATGTAAGAGTCCTGAGTGCGTTGTTTTGCTGTTGAAAAATTATGTCAGTTTACGCAGTAAACCCGAAATGTACTTTTCTTGTTTGTTGAAATCACATCCAAAGCACTGTATCGCTTCGGGAACGGTACGTGTGTTATTTTCGTTCCCCTCATTACGTCCCCTAGAGGACGACGAAAGTGTCGCAAAATAACATTGTTTGCGCAAGGAAATTAACTGTCACCCAGTTAGGTATGATGCTCGAGAATACGAGATTGTTTTTCTAGCATTTCCCTGTCACTCGGCTCGTGTCTATAGGCAAAGGAAGCATCGAAATCAGAAGCGAGTGAAATTGTATCGTGCCCGAATTAAAGTGTTTATACTAATATAGTTTTGTAATACAGTGTTAAGGAACATTATCATGAAGACAAGGTTACCATACTTTTAACAGTGTCAATAGAAATGCCTTGTGATCGGTTTGTGCAAATACGTATGAACGGATTGCAAGAAAAAGGAAAGAAAATACAAGAAACGCTAGACACACACGTGCCCCTGAATATCAAAGTGTGCAGAAATCTGCACCACTGACACACTGCAAGAAGCCGGCAAGGTGTCAAAGAATAATGTTGATATATTCATTGAAAGCGGCGACCTCTGAAGCGGCCGCGTAGTTCAGTAATTTTAACCACGCTGGATGTTTAACATTAATCATGTAGCAAATGGGAAAAGTCTGTTGTCTTCAGGCGGCAAGCGAACTGAAAAGCCCTCGCAAGCTTCCTCCTGGACAAACCGTAAATTCCAGTTCTTTTGATATAAATGTCATGCCACAGCGATGTTTCATTGAAAAGAAGCAAAATACCTCAAAAATGCAGTATAGCTGAATTAAATGGCAACAACAACAACGTTGTTAAGAACAGGATACAGGAGTAGTTTAACATGGCAGCACATGAGAGCGCAATGCGAGGCAAACACAGGGCCGTCAGATATAAACACGTCATTAGTAATCAAACACCCATATGAGCTTCAGTTTGAAATGAAGGCTTGCGGACCAACCTCACGTTAACAAATGTCTCATCAAAGTGCTATATCATTGAATTTTTAGCCATAACAAAGAGACAGAGAGAAATAGACAGAAAAGATTTAATGATAAGAGAGGCAGAGAGGTCGGTCAGAAGACCGTTGCTCTAGCCAGCTAATCTGCGCTTTTTATCCACCAAGCAAACGAAATACAGCGGTTATAGGAATGAATGCTAATTACATGCCACCCCTAAGGCTGGACGACCCTTTATACGTCAAATCAGCTTTCGGTCAATTTACACGATACCAATAGTAATAACCACAAAACAGCCATCCAATAGTGATAGCCAATCTGCTTCTCAAAAAAGAAGAAAAAGAAAGGAAAATATTTCTCTTAAGTAGAAGGATCGAGCACATGGCCCCGTATAGGTCGGCAATGCATAAATTCATGTAGCGCAAGACCGCTGCTGTGCTGGCTTTTACGATGGGGTGCTGAAAAGTTCCTGGTTTTGCCACCTTGCATTTAGAAATCAAACACAAACATGGTACCATATAAAAGCTTGATAGCTTGTTAAGTAACGGTGAAAATTAGAGCTGTGTCTAATTTTCAGAGCTATTTTAATTTCCGACAGAACCTGAGATGGCAGGGTACAGGGAAGTTTCACGCCTGTGGAGTTACGGGGCGTCACGAAATTATTGTTTTGTCTCCAGGGAAAGTCTGAAAAGGGCATTCACACTGAGATGTCGCAAACATTATGGGATAAGTGCCCTCCCTAGAGCACAGTAAAAACCTGGGTTTCTCATATCAAGACAGGGTATTTTACCATTGAAGATGAACCACGCAGTGGGCGCCTCACAATCTCAAAAGATTCGGCAAGAAGCGATGCTGTCCATAAACTGATTCTTTAGGACAGGCGAATATCCCCCAGAAAGATAGAACAGTCACTGGACATCTCCTGGGAGCGCGTTGGTTTCATTACTACCAATATCCTACACATGCGCAAGCTTTCAGCGAAGTGGGGGCCAAAATATTTCAACCGTGAACAGAAAGAGGCGCGAGTTGAGGCATCCAGAGCTGTTCTGGCACATTTTGATGATACAAATGATTTTTTTGCATAATAGTGACCGAGCATGAAACTTGGCTTCATATTTATGACCCATAAACCAAGGAACAGTCAAAGTAATGGTGTCACAGTGGGTCCCCACGACCGAAAAAGTTGCGCACCCAGAAATCGGTCATAAAAGCCATAGCGACCATTTTCTGAGATAGAGACGGTGTCCTTTTGGCGGACTATCTGCCTCGGGGCTGTAGTATAACCGGGGAGTACTACGCCAGCCTCCTGGAGCAGCTGAGGGAGGCAGTAAAGATGAAACGCCAGGAAAAGTTGACCAAAGAGATCGTTTTGTAGCAGGACAATGAACCTTGGCACACGTCCAATGTTGTGGCTGCCAAACTGAGGACGCTGGGTTTCCAATTTCTCCAGCATACTCGCTATTCAGCTGACCTGGCGCCTTCTGACTACCATCTGTTTCGTGACTTGAAGAAACACCTGAAGGGTCAACATTTTGACAACATAGTTGATGTCAAACATGCTGTTGAGAGCTGGTTCGACGACCTATCACAAGATTCTTTTTCTTAAATGGACTAGA
The DNA here is from genome assembly GCF_050947875.1 of Dermacentor variabilis. NCBI lineage: Eukaryota > Metazoa > Arthropoda > Arachnida > Ixodida > Ixodidae > Dermacentor > Dermacentor variabilis. Next base: position 62,969,782 of record NC_134569.1, on the reverse strand, counting down.
AAAGCTGTAGCAACGATTTAACAATTGCATCAGTCTGAGGATGGAATATGTTGAATAAATGTGTACTGTCAAAACTGTGCCTCTATTCTTTCTGCGAAAAGCCAGGAACTTTTCAGCGCCCCCTCATATGTGAGGAGCCCTGAGTGATCGCCAGTGGCTGAACAGGTGGTCATCACTTCAGTGCTTGCTTGTGCGAAATAGCTGTCTTCGCTCCTTGGCCTCACATTCCTTGCAGTGGAGCACCTGGCCAGTATCAAATCTCTGGACATCACGCACCTCCTCATCGATTCGGGAACAGCCGATAGAATAATTCCTCTGCTCCCGGAGCTGAAACTCAAGGTGATTGCACACTGTAAACGACTTTTGTGGGGCAAGCTTGCTTCCCGTTCCATCGCTCGCATGCGTTTTCCATAAAGCAGTAGAAATACAACCAAGCAGCTCGTTCCTTTTGTATAATATAAAATATAATCAGTTGCATGGCGCTATGATGTTATCTGTGATCTATAAAGGAAAAATTATTCAAACTTGCCAAGTGAGCACAGTACCAATCTGACAAATCAGTATACAAAAGGACGAACTCGTGGGGCCGTTCGTATTTTATGGTGCGTGAGAACATCAAAGAAAGAGCGCTTAAACGTTGCAATTGCTACCTAAGTGAGCTGGGTAGGTGGGCAGATACACTGTGCTGGGCAGATACTGTGGTGGGCAGATACACCGGCAAAAAGAGAGATAGATGTGTCTACCTCTGTTTTACTCTCCATATGGCTTGCTTCTTAAGGTCACATGCGTGGCGCACTAGGCGACATGCACATGCGCATAGCGCGCTCACAAAGCATGCTTTATATATAAAAGCGCGGATTCGGTACTTTTTAAAGCGAAGCTTTCTTTGCGAACACTCTTGGACTTTCCTGACCGTGGCTGGATGTTGCTGCCTGGCTGAATAGCTCGTAGGCAGAACAGCACTGCCATTTTTACTATTATTACCGGTGTCCTGGCTTGTGGCCTTGTTTTCTGCGGAATTACGCAGTGACACAACAAATAATGCCTAAATCTTCTGATTGCAACAAATACACGCCATCAAGAGCACAATTACTTCAATAAAGCAAACCCTTCTGTGCGCACTTTTCTAGGGTTTGAGGCTTGGCGCATCTGCTCGGTCGGTCTTTCGCCGCGTAAAACTCAGTTTCCCTTTGCACTATCTCCAATATCGACTCGGTATAGCCGGCGCTCCGACCATGGGTACATTGTCATGGCAAAGGGGCCAATCCTGGACACCGTAATATGCACGGTCACGTGGGTCACGTGGAGAGGGTATCCGCATCTTGCCGTCTTTACTGGTAGGCAGTATAGTCACTATGGTGCAAAACGTTCTGTAGAATATAATCAGTTGCATGACATTTATTTAACAGCTTCGCGAAAGCTTTGCTTCTCAATTTCGAACTTGTGGGTTGGATCTGCCTTCGTTTTTGTGGAATGAAATTGGCTAATTGGCTACTCACTCCTGTTCTCAACAGGGCAAGTTGTCTGTGGACCAGTTGCCGGGATTCGCGTGGGTGTCGTCTCCGCAGTGGGCTAACGAGGCGTCCTTCCACGATAACTGGGTCGCCACATACGAGGACGATGTCGCCCTAATCGCATACAGCAGCGGGACATCCGGCCTTCCCAAGAACATCGAAATACCGCAGAGATGCCTCCTTTATTGCCTCGTCGCTGCCGAGTGAGAAACGACTGACATACATGTCAAGGATACAGATGAAAATTTAAAAAAATGATTGGCTTCGGTAGTCTAAAGCATTCGTGATTGCTCCCCGTTCTACCCGACTCTACTATGCATGCATACATATTTCGTGGACCATTTGACTCGCGAAAGAATCCGCTTCGTCGCGGCCTATACATGTGCAGCGTAAAAAAGTGTCCATTCGCAGTATAGACCCACGCGCGTGCTTAAAGTGCACCTTGTTCAATTTCTGACGTAGCACGTATAAATTACTTTTATATAAGGGCAATGCACATCAAATGCGTAAGCATTCCTATGTTTACCCAATGAGGAAAACCGTTCATCCGGCCTTCACGTACGAAAACCGAATTGATGCAACCTTCATGGACTTCAAAAAAGTGCGTGCGTGCGTGGGCGCATAGTACTCCACCACTTATTTTTAAAAACCACGCCGTCCATCAGTTGCAGTAGAGGGCATGTATACATAAACGTGCTTAGAGTGCTGAGAACATAACTCATGTGCAAGCGTTCCTTAATGCCTTATTCCGCTCATATTCGAGGACAGCTATGCAATAAACTACAGAAACTCAGCTGCTCACTAGATACGGAGATGTGAACAAATTACAGCATTTGGGGGCGGGGTTTCACTCCGATTTATTTATTTATTTATTTATTTATTTATTTATTTATTTATTGCCTATAAAATTTCAAATGGCCACCCAGGTTACTAGAGACGCCGAAGTGGAGAACTATCAATTAACTTTGACCGCCTGAGGTTCTGCAACATGTACCTGAACGTGAGCGCAGGTTCGATTCCTGGCAATGGCGGCCGCATTCCGACGGGACGCTATGCAAGAAATAGTGTACGGCCCTTTGCGTGGGCACATTAAGGAACCCCAAGAGGAACAACATTAACACATAGCCACCCAGAAAGTTGTCTCTCACAGTCGCAATATGGCATTGGGGCGTAAAACTCATATTTAATTAATTTTTGATTTATTTTTTACGCAGGGCCACTCAGCCACTGACGTCCGACGACATATGCGTCACTGGTCCTAACATATGCACGTACATTGGGTTCACGCTCTACCTCAAGGGGCTCCACCTTGGCGCCACATTCCTGATGATGGAGCAACGCCAGCGCACAATGGGCCTCACCGACGCAATTGTCAGACATAAGGTTCGCAGCAACGAATTTCTTTTATGTATTTTTCCGCGAGTAACCCTCTATGCTCAAAGTACGATGAACAATAGATCCAGCCACCGCATGTCAGTATCGCTTACACTAATATACTTGACGAAAATGCGCCCGGTATTCATCTTGCTTATGCGCACACTCATTTATGGGAACCTTCCTGAGAAATTTTTTGCTAACTTCGCATAGTTACATTATGGTTAGCCGTACCACCACTGGAATCTTTGACTAAACAAAACGCGTTGATTTTCCCTCTACCTTTCTTGGATTCACCATCTGTTGGCATTATACCGTAGCAACTCTACTAAATATTCAGCTTGCCTTTTCCCCTTATTCGTCTAGCCTCGGAATTATCATTATGCCCCCTCCTCTTCACTGTATATATATATATATATATATATATATATATATATATATATATATATATATATATATATATATATATATATCCCCGCAGAGGCGTCTGCGTCAGCAGGCGTTTGGTGTGTTGCGAAACCACGTACCCGAGCACACGAGGGTTGGACCCTCCCGCGTGTAGCCGTGCGCGGCTTAGCCGTGTCCGGGGAAAGGGGCATCCTGGAGGTTGAGCCGATGCCGGGCGTTTGGACCTTTAAGGCCCCCCGGCGGAGGCAACACACCTCTTTGGCCTCTGCTTCACGTAGACGGCACCCCCGGACTGGCCCGCCCGGGGGAAATCGGTAGTTGCCTCTTCCTGTCCCCTTCTCCACTCTTCGTCTTTTTCTCCCACTTTGAATATTTCCTGTCTTCTACTCACTTCATTTTACTTCTCATTTTCCAGGCAGCAAGGGTTGTTCGTGCGTATCTACCTAACCTTGGGTACACATATTAGGTTATAGCGGCGTTGTATAGCTGACGTATACAGGTATGTTCCTAACCTCGTAGCGTCCCCTTGTTGGGCTCGGTGGTGGGTGGCTACCATCACCGCTGAATATTCTAAGAATACATGGCAAATACATCTCCCCCTTCCAGATCGTCCCAATAGAAGAGGGCGCACTGAAGCAATTTTTTATTTCACTTTGAAAACCAACGTAGAAATATTCCCACGCTACCATGTGATCCACAGTGAAGGACCTCTGCCAATGAGAAAAATATCCCCATTCTTAGCAGCAAAATGCCTAGCAGAAAAAATTGGAAACCAATACAAGGTTTCAAAGATGTCAAGTGGGGACCTCCTCCTTGAACTCAAAACCAAAGACCAAGTAGAAAAGCACGCTGATCTCGCCTGTGTCGGTGACATCAAAGTCACCATCTCAGCACACCGTTCTCTTAACACGAGCAGGGGCGTAATATAAGAAGAAGATTTCTTAAACCTGAGCGAAGAAGAACTCCTGGAAGGTTTCCAAGAAAAAAGTGTAATCAAGGTTCAAAGAATAACTCTCCGAAGAAATAACGAACAAATCCCGACCAAACACGTTACAATACTGGTACCTTTGGTACCAGTATTGTACCTACTACACTTGATGCAGGCTATCTGAAGATCAACGTAAGACCGTATATCCCAAACCCAAGGCGGTGTTTCAAGTGCCAGAGGTTCGGACATGCATCGCAATCATGCAGAGGTAAATCGACATGTGCAAAGTGTAGTGGCAATGACCATCAGTCGGAGAACTGCAATGCTGCTCCACACTGTACAAACTGCAAAGGAGATCATCCAGCATATTCACGATCTTGCCCTTGCTGGAAGAAAGAGAAAGAAATAATTGCACTTACGGTGAAAGAGAAGATTTCCTTCTATGAAGCAAGAAATAAATTAGCAGACTTACCTCAAACAACCTACGTCAGTGCGGTGCAGCAGGGGACAGCACCGCAGTGGTCTCAGGAGCCCACAGGGACCGCAGTCAGTGGCCCAGTAGTAACTCCATCCATCCCCTTGGTGGCAGCAGCCAGTGCTGCTCCATCGTGTTCATCACAGACGGGCTTGCAGACCCCGGTTCCGCAGGGCTCCAGGCTAAATCGAACCCCCAGGCCTGAGACGCGCGTCTCAGCGCCTGGTTCTCGATCATCCAGCGCTTCGGAGAAGGCTATGAAGGTCGACAAAAAAACTCCGGCGTCATCGACGCCAAAAGATCAGCGCTCTCTGAAGCGCTGATCTTTTGGCGAGGAGACAGAGAGTAGACAGAACCATCCGTGTAAACGTGGATGCGTCCTCTGTGCTTTTCATGTAGCACTGAAAGCACGGTTTGTTTGAGGGAGAAAGTTGACATCTCTGTTTTCTTTTTGATACCGGGAATAACAAGAAGAGCCTGGAGTGGATGGAGGCACCATAGCGGTTGAGATGGTCGTGCTGCAGGCGTGAAGTTTGACGGTAAAGTTCCATGGTTGGCGGCAATAATCTTGCTAAACGCTGAACGAGGTCGAGTGGCACGAAGGAAGGCGAGATGATGCGATGGAAGTCGGGCGAAGTGCCTGACATGCATCCTTAAAGTGTCGACTTGAAGATACGTGTTGATGGGGTGATCAGGCGCGACGGCTATTGTTGCTGCCGTGGACGCACATCTGGGAAATGGATTCGCAGAACTCTCAATTACATAATATAGATCCTGGAATAGAATTCAATATTACGTCTGAAATTAGTCGATTTGTTGAAACAACAGTTTATAGGCTTCGGGTAGGTACTGCTTATACTAAAAGTTTCCTGTATAGGGTATGAAAAACTAACAGTGCTACATGCTCATGTGAAGAGGCTGAAGAAGTAGAACACCTTCTTCCACACTTTAAAAATCATTATGCTCCCCACAAGAACCTTTCAGAGAAACTACAAGGCTTGGATAGACGGCCACTATCCTTATGAGAAATTTTAGGTCCATGGCCAACATAAAAACTTCAAAACATCGCTGCGCGCGCCTTAATACAATTTTTGGAAGAACCAAAAGTATCACAATAATACGAAGTCATACAACAGTTATTGCTCGTATTGTTATTATTAGCAGGCGCCCTTAATTAGGTGTTCGTGGTGTCTTCGTGTGCATGTAGCATTTGTATTTGTTGTATTTAGAGTGCGGCATTCAAGAGGGAACCCCCCCTCCCCCAATTCGCAAGTGTCCAACATCTTCTGTGTGAACATCTTGATTTTATGGACATTTATGCTGTGTGAACTCATGGGCTACGTGTGAACACTTCGGTTTTGTGGGTATTTGTGCTATGTGAACTGTTCTGTTACACGAACACTCATTTATATTACAATACTGAGACTTCGTACGTGAATGTTCGTCCATGCGTTTATTAGTCAAGTGTTGTGATTGTTGACAACTTTCCGACGATAACTGTCGTGTAAGAGGAGTAGTCGGCGCCACGCGTAGGCACCAAGTTCTACTTAAGTAAACTTAATAAAAAAAGAGATTGTGAGCACTAATATGACTTGTACTTTTCAATAAGCGGAAGTATTTCACTAGTAATTATTTGTGACCTGTTTGCTTGCGCGCTACAATTGTAAAAAAATCTGAGTAATAATTTAGTCACGAATAATGACTTGGTTTTAAGCAGCTTTGGCGATTGAATAGTATAGAATCTATTGTGCATATACGGCACATGTAATAATATAGCGTACACGTACATAAGTATGCGCGGAACATCACGGCGACGGCGGAAATTTGCCTGCAGTGTCCCATATAATTGCTATTTCAACACTAGGCACTAGGCAGAGTTTCAGGGACGTGGATAAATCACGTGGCAGGTCTTTCTTCGGCACTTCCGAAAGCCTTACATATTAGGGCTTTACCTCCATAAGTTCTACTTCGCGCAGGGTACGAAAATCTCGCCCACGTATAAAACGCCAGCTTCACTCCGGCTTGCTGTGCAGGTGACGTGGTTCATGAGCCCGCCTCTTCGCGCTCTCGGCTACGCGCGGCAAGTGCTGCAGAGTGGCGGCGGCCCTCCACCGTCGCTCAAGAGCATCTTACTGGCGGGGGCTCCGCTGTCGGCGGCCGTCGCTCAAGAAGTGGTGGCCGCATTGCATCCCGACGAAATGCGCAACGTGTACGGCACTACGGAGACCAGCGGCATTCTGACTCTGCCTCCACCAGGAGAACGCTGCTACGACAACGTCGGGTTTCCGTCGCCCGGAACCAGGGTCAAGGTATGCGACTCTTATCTCCATTACCTTTGTGTATGAGGGGCACTTCGACATTCTGAGCTCCCCTGACGGGCGGTAAGTAATGCCTTTGTCAAAAGTATACGGGATGCTGGCTGCCTTCATCACGCATGTTGTTCGGCTGTGTGGGGTGGTTTAGACACTTTATAGACCACTGAATGGTGAGTACGAGAGTTCTCTCCATGTCCCAAGCTGTTAGAACTTATGCCAAACCACAGGGACTCCTTCAGACAAACTAGCTTGCAGTGAGCCTGGCGGTCGCAAGCAACGCCTCCCGCTTATATATATATATATATATATATATATATATATATATATATATATATATATATATATATATATATATATATATATATATGCCAGGCTCAAAGAGCACGACGACATATGATAGTTCCGAACCAAGTGTTGCTGTCACATCAATGCAGAACGTGTGGGGGTGTCCCTCCAGCTAAATGAGTGCATCGTCCTGAGGAGGCATGCATGATCGTCTAACGCGAGAAATTGTTGAAACAGAAACTATTTCGCTCTCAAGCGTTGTCTGTGAGAAAACTCCTTCGCTATACCTTGTATTAAGGTTATATGCCCTTTCACTTGGATAGATTACGTGAATGGATTCGTAGATATCCTCTAGCTTGACTCTTTCATATATGTTTCATTCCCCACGGCGGTTAGTTTTTTGCGATAATGGTCGCTTGCACAACATATTCTTCATCTTCAGTTCGGCAAACTGAGGCTCCAACCAGCACCGGCAATAGGACATCATTCAAGCATCGGTGTCAAAGTTTCAGCACCAAAAGAACATTCACGCAGGGAGTGCCTCGGACTCCTTTATGTGCAGCAATAATAAACGAGTACTCACGTTAAAGAACTTAGTGAAGCAAGTGTCAAAAAGAAATACTTTATGGAATAGGACAGGAAGGAGAAGCCGTGGTTCTGCAATGCAATGTGACATCGCGCCTTTGTGAAGTAGTTACACAGCCGAATCTGCGCAAAACATTGCCGAATTTACGTTACATGGCACTGGTCTAGATATATTGCTGTCGCTGCCTCTCACTTTGAATAAACTTAACTTTTTGGATACGTAATCGTTTCTATGCTATGCCCAACAAGAAAGTTCGTCCGTCCGTTCGTCACGTAAGATAAATTGTTATGTAAAGAAATTAATGTGTAATACAAAATAAATTCGAAAGCAAAACGTTAGTGGAGGTGAGTTTTGAACCTACGACCCCACAGTAAGAAGCCGAGTGTCTTACCCACTGGGCTAAATACCCACGCTTGCAGAAGGCGAATGCATCTCAACCACATGAATGTGTTGTGTCAGCGGTAAAAAAAAACATGTCAAAGCAGAACAGTTTTTATGAAGGTTTTCTCGAAAGATTTGGTGATGGTAGAATAAAATCCATCTCTAGGACCAGATGTAGAGCCGATGTAGAGCATTGCTAACGTAAGAACAATTCCGATTTTGCAAAAGTTTAATGCCGAACGCCCCACATCCCCAATGCAATTCAGTGGAAGCAGGATGCATCTTCCGTTGGGGCGTTCCTTCACCGACCGAAATGCAACCGATTTCTGAGGCCTCATGCGATTTACGTGCTGCAACACACACAGATAAGCAGTCAAGTTGATAAGGATGATAAGGAGTGATGAGGGGTTATATGGGTCTCCTCACGGTTGATAATGATTCGATGAGTACGAATAGCGTGCTAAAGCGCGCTAAAAGCTTATAATGGTCGAAGCAATTCTCGTTAGGTTAATAAGCACCGATAAGGGTTGATAAGGATCGGATCGAGTCCAGTAAGGTTGATAATAACCGATAAGAGTTTATAAAGGTCGGGCCATGTCCAATAAGGTTGATAAGGACCGATAAGATATGGAAAAGGTTTTTACTGGTCAAGTCAAGTTTTCTAACATTGATAACGACACCAGGCTGCGTGGAGATGAGCCAGTACTACAATGCTTACACATACTTAGACAACTCCCAGAGGAGTTTTTGCGTGAATGTTTTTTTTTTTCAGGTCGTTGACGCTGGATCTGGTGCAGTAATGGGACCTATGAAAGAAGGCGAAGTTCTAGTGCATTCTCCTTCGACTATGAAAGGATACTACAATATGGCTGCAGAAACAGACGCTGCTATCGATCCGCAAGGATGGTTCCATACAGGTAAGATACATGCAAAAACTTGCATGCACGTTATACGGTCCCGTGAGCGAAACAGCGCAAAGATGTCCCTGCCGTTGTCAGTGTGGCTAGGAGATATTTCTAGCGTCAGTCGCTGGTCACCTCAATTCATTATCGGCAGCATAAGCCAGCAAGATTACTTAAAAATGGGGGAGCATGCCAATGCTTTCTGCTTGCCTCTGTACCTCGGCTGATATATTTGTGGCTATACGTACAAAGTTTGTATGTGCGCCGAATAGGGCTAGTTCCAGCAAACAGGCTCATATATAACCCCTGTATGCTGAGGGACAAAGTTGCGCGATTGTGCACCTCTATTCTGCGACATAAAAAAAATATTTTCATAAAACCTCAACATGTAATGTCGGCTCATAGGTATCTCTAAAGCACATCGACCTCTACATGAAATAGCTCATTGTATTCAACGGAGTCATTCATTCACTTGATTTTCTTTTACTTGGCAATTCGTTATGTGCCAAAGGATGTGTGCTCATTCTTTTCCAATCCTCCAGAATGGAGATGTGCGTCCGTGGTGCGCAAGAGGTAAGTAGTGCTCAAACGTGGCAAGAAAGATGTTGCAGTCCCTTGTGCAAAAACCTACCGCCATCATTCTTTTCACGACAAACGCAATACATCGCTTTTGTCCTCATGAAATCACTGCGCAGACATCCCACACTTATTATGTGTTCTAATTTCGGCACAGTTTGTGAGCGATGCATTACATAAACCTAAAAATATTTCATGAGAATAATGCTGCGGCCTTCATGATGGATAAACAAAAACAAACATTATACGAAGGCGAATCAGAAAGTCTTTGCCCCAATTTTTGATTAGCCAAAGTAAGGTACGTGCAGGTACCTCATACGTACTATTCCACATACCTTGCACTCTTTTTTCACATAGTCCCCACACCGGTTCAGACATTTGTCCCATCGCAGCACTAAATTTGACGTGTCCCTGTGGTAGAATTCGTCTGGATGACTGTGGAACCACCGTCAGACTGCTTTCTTGGCTTCATCATTGCACGTGAATCGCTGTCCTGCCAGGAACTTCTTCAGAGGGACCGAAAACGTGGAAATTACTAAGGCTGAAGTCCGGACTATATGTACGGTGGTCCAGACTCTCCCAGTGAAATGACCGGAGCTTATCGGTGGTTCTGATTGTCACATGTGGCCTCGCATTGTCGTGGAGGATAACCGCGTTGCCCACATCGAGAATCCTTCGGCGTTCTGCCTGATCGAAGCCAGCAGACGTGAGAGTGTGCAAAAATAACGGTCGGCATTGACGGCTGCACCTCGCGGCATGAAATCCAGCAGGAGCGGTCCTCGGCAAATCCAGAAGACCGTTAACATCACTTTCCCAGCAGATGGCACTGAACGGAATTTTTTTCTCACAGGTGAACCAGTATGTTTCCAAACCATGCTCTGCTGCTTCGATACCGGTGTGAAATGCAGTATCCCCGTTTCATCGCCAGTAACAATGCTATCCAGTAAACTTTCACCCTCTTCGGCTTATCGTTGCAGATGATTCAATGAAGCAATCATTCCCTTGCCGTTCACCACGTCAATCAACTGCTCAGGCACCCACTGACATGAAACCTTCCAGTACCCTAAGGACATACGAAAGATGTCGCAAACACTCGCATACGAAATACCGAGCTCCCGGGAAATGTCCTTGAATTGCACATGCCGATCCGCTTTCACCATTGCACCCACGCGGGAAATGTCAGTCAGCGACGCACGCGGCCTCCCCAAACGCTCATTGTCATGCAAGTCTTCACGGCCCTTTTGCGATCTCACAACACCACCACTTCCCACTTGTCAAAGCGAGACACCTTTACCCGTACGTGGGCTGCATTTTCCTGCGTATTTTTTCATGGACGACATTTGTGAATGTTTATCATCAGAGTGCTGAACTTGCTTTCACCTTTGCGCATCCTTCTTGCTATGTCATCATCATCTCTCATCACATCTTTATGTCCCCGTTCCCCCTCCCCCTGTGTAGAGTAGCAGGCTAGAGCACCTTAGCTCAGGCCGACCTCTCTGCCTTCTATCAATTAAATTATCTCTCTCTCTCTCCTGCGTATTTTGGCGGTCGTTCGTTCCCTTGTTCCATAAAAAACGAATCCCACTTCGTTGCTCGTACGCCGCGGACGGCTGAAACACAACAGCCAACAATTGACAGCAGCGCCGTGCCGCGGAGCTGCCAGCAGATAAGGCCGGGCCGTTCCAGGAAAGGTCCACCATTGGGAATGGATATGTTTACTTCGCATTTGCAGCCATAATTTGGCCAAAAAAAAAGTAGAATCAAAGACTTTCTGATTCGCCCTCGTACGTGAGATCGACGCGCAGCATATAATTACATTAAACACAATTGTACGCATCGCCGTTAATAGTAGTATAGGATTTAATAGACATTGCTTGACTGAAGCATTGCTTCACCTAGATTCTAACATAAGTATTAGATCGACATAATTGTATTACGTTAGTACTATACTTTTGCTTAAATTTTACGTTCTGAGTTACCGTCTCCATCAGAAACTCTATATATAGTAAATTTAATGCTGCTCACACTGCTTTACTATAGCGGGCCTACAAAATATAGTCAAACTTCTCATACCCTAATAAGTTCACAAAATTTAATCCTGAAAACAGCGTTTCTCGTAGCCAATGACTAGTCCTGAGAAATATAAGAAAGGTTAGGTTACGCGTAATATTACGGGGGTAATGAGTCAGCCTGAATCTGAAACTTTGTTGCTTATCGTGTGACTTTCTAGCAGCATACTTCGTCTTATAGAACACTTGTAAATTCGACACCCATGCTGAACCCCACAGCCTTTCAAACGATAACATTGCTGAAGCCTGCTTATTGCTCACGGGGCGCACCCGGCTGTGCACAGGAAGAGACCAAGCACCACGTTGGTGTAGAATAGAAGTTGGCAAAATCAATAGCGGCGTTTGCGCGGTCATCTTACATTTCTACCGCGTCGACTCCCTCTTTTGTTGCATACAGGCTTACCTGTTCGCTTACCTAAAGCCACCAGCAGTCATTACTTGCGCAAACTATAGACGGTGAACAAGAGAGGCGGGACACACCTGCCAACGCGTGCAAGCGAACACGAGCTAACCTTCTCATGTTGCATTTCGTGTTGTAAAATTTTAACGAGGCTTGTAAAGTGTTGACTCCAGACAGAGGAAGAACACCGCTGCAGGCGGGTTGCCTGGCACGGCTGTCTTTAGCTCCAAAAGTAACTGCGAAAATTACGCGTATGTCCTGTTACTGCAGTTTTTATTTACCCACTCCACGGCGCAGCGCTGTCGACATCAGGAATATGAAAGTAGCTTTATTCTATACAAAAATTTCGTTTTCTCACACGAAATTACAATCGCGGTTCGGGTGACGTGGAACGTAACAAGGGAACGTGAGGCCTTTTCGCTCCAGAGACAGAGAGAGAAGTAGACTAATTATGATATACAAGTAGAGAGGTCAGCCTGAATCAAAGTTATCACCTGCTGCTCAGCATTCGGGCAAGAAAATGGGAATAAAAAGACAGAGAGAGCAGTGTTGATGATGGGGACGAATGTGATGGTGAATGAACTCGAACAGCGAACTCTATAAGTGTGGGTGAAAACGCTACCATTTGAAAGGACGCGACGTTTTACTCGCTGCTATTGTTGTTATTGCTGCTGCTGCTCTTCTTGCATTGATTTATTGCGTTATTGATTGATTGATTGATTGATTGATTGATTGATTGATTGATTGATTGATTGATTGATTGATTGATTGATTGATTGATTGATTGATTGATTGATTGATTGATTGATCGATTGATTTATTTATTTATTTATTTTTGAAGACCCACAACTATATTTAACGAGTTTTGGGGACTGTACGAAACTAGCATATAATAAAGCTACATTCATACGATCTTCACCAGTCAGCTAAGCGTCCTTCAGACCTTGCTCTTCATCGATTTTATTTAACTTGTTTAGGCGTGAAAGCATGGCATGCTGTATTTTTCAATTGTTGACGTCTGGTCGGAAAACTCGTAATTAGGGGCCACCTACTTTCTGAAACATACCTGTGCTGAGTAGGACAAGTAGGCAACACTGAGAAAAAGCAATATAACTGTTTGCATGAAACTGCGGCTTAAGGGACTTGCTATATCAAATGCAAGCCTCTTGCACACGGTACCGCTAGCATGCGTCTGCGTCTGCCAGGGACACGTGAAGCTGACCTACATACTCATCAACCTCCGCTTCGAGTGCATGTTGACGAACTTGGTGCACATAATATGCACCTTGGTGAAGCCTCCCTGTCTTCTGCGGCCCTAATGAAGGCTATTGCTTCCGAGATTTTTGAGCGCACATTAACATTTTGAACCTCTTTTATTTTTTTATTTTGCGTGATTAGCCAAGCGTATATGAGACTCTTAATTCTTTCAAGTCTCCCTTTTAATGGATGAGTATAATCAACCAAGCTGGCTTCAGGAAGGTATATTATACTATAGATCACGTCCATGCCCTCAATCATGTAATTGAAAAAGCTCCAGAGTACAATCAAACTCTCTATATGGCGTTCATATAGTATGAAAAGGCGTTTGATTTAGTAGAGAAACCACCAGTCATGGAGGCACTGCGTAATCAAGGAGTACAAGAGGTATATATTGAATATCTTGGGAAATATCTACAAAGATTCCACAGCTACCTTGCCTCTCCACAAGAAAAGGGGAAAATTACCGATCAAGAAATGGGTCAGGCAAAGGAGATATAATCTCTCCAATGCTATTCACCACATGCCTAGAAGTATTCAAGCTATTAGAATGGAAAGGCTTAGGAGTGAGGATCAACGGCGACTATCTCAGCAACCTTCTGTTTGCAGATGACATTGCCCTATTCAGCAACAGTGGGGATGAATTGCAACAAATTATTGAAGATCTTAACCGAGGAAGTGTAAAAGTAGGGTTGAAGATTAATAAGCGGAAGACGAAGGTAATGTTCAGTAGCCTAGCAAGGCAACAAGAATTCATGATCACCAGTTAGCCTCCACAGTTGTGCAGGAGTACGTTTATCGAGGTCAATTATTCACAGGGTACCCTGATCCCGAGAAGGAAATTTACAGAAGAATAAAAATGAGTTGCAGTTCATACGGCTGACATTAATAAATTCTGACTGGGAGCCTGCCACTGTGATTAAAAAGAAAAGCGTACAATCATTGCATTCTACCGCTGCTAATATGTGGGGTAGAAACTTGGAGGTTAACAAAGGAGATCTAGAAGTAGTTAAACACCAAGCAAAAAGCAATGGAACGAGAAATGCTTGGCGTAATGTTAAGAAACAGGAAGAGGGTGATTTGGGTCGAGAGCAAATGGGGATAGCCGATATTTTAGTTCACATTAAGAGAAAAAAATGATCTGGTTAAGTCATGTAATGCCTGAGGCCATATAACCGGCGTACCATTAGAGTTGCTGAATGAGTGACAAGGGAAGGGAAGCGCAGTCGAGGACGGCAGAAAATGAGGTGGGTAGATGAAATTAGTAAATTGGCAGGCACGAGTTGGAATCAGCTAGCGCAAGACAGGAGTCGCTGGGAGAGGCATTCGTCCTGCAATGGACATAAAATTATTATTATTATTATTATTATTATTATTATTATTATTATTATTATTATTATTATTATTATAGTGGCGGTGATGTATGATGATGATGATGATGATGATGATGATGATGATGATGATGATGAACTGTGCATCAGGGTGGCAGGATGTCGCGCAAATCTATAGGCATAGCGTGCTCTAGCAAGTTATAGTTTGCATCGTGACGCATCTCGAGGCATGACATAGCGACGGCTCTGCAGCAATACAAATACCATGTATAACCTGGTACCGCTAGTAAAACAAGCACCTCTGTAATAGCTGCCACCTGATGACCAAAGCAATGCAACAGAAGAAGGTCGTTGCGCTCTACGTATATTCCAGTAGCAAGAAAAGTACGCGGATGCCAATTTACAGTGAAGCCGTCACCGCAATCAGGAGTGTACCCAAAACACCCATATAAAATCCTCGCTCCAGACTACTGCCCCGAATGTCAAAGAAAAATATTTTCGGAGAATTACAGATAGCACAGTGTTATCTAGCAAGGATGTTTGGAATGTCAGGATTCATGCGCGGAAGAAATTCGAATTGCGCGGGATAATTAAACGCCCCGTGGTGGGAAATCACCAAAATTCTGTTAGTTGCGCTTTGGAACACCGCGGATTATATATGCACAACAGTGCGTCATCTCAGGAGTGGTGGACGTGGCAATAAACAATTCAGCAGGAACAAAGCACGTCTTAAGCAGAACGATCTGAATAAATTTTAGCAATGTATTAGAGCCGCAGGACCCTATCAAATTTGTGTCTAGGTGTGGTTCTTCCCGATTCTTGCGGGCCCCTGGGCTGACAGGCCCAGTTCATCGCACAATTTTCATTTTTCTTTCTCTAAATAATATTTACTAGCACTTCCCGACTCTTTCAAGAGAACTTCGAACAGCAATAGGTATCAAAACGAAACATTGCAGGCGTTAAGCTGCGTTTGGAAGGACATGGTCGAGGCATTTCAATGTTGTAGATTTATCGGGAGCTCCGCAGGGACTGTTGAAAGTGCCATCGGATACCCTTTTAAACGTGCCTTGGCGCAGTGAACTAATTTTTATAATAGTATTCTTGTGAAACTCGCCACTTTTGCTGGTTGTATTTCAGAAAATAAATCGGTATTTAATTCAGTTCCACATTCTATTCTACTGTACTTTTTTTTTAGAATTGTTGCCGCAAGCAAACGGCTCAACATTTTTTTTTTCTTTTAAGCTTTGTCCACGTATGCTGCTTGTCCACGTATACTGGTAGCGAAGCATGCTATCAAACACTGGAAACTTAAGTCTTAATTAAGAAAAACGCATCTGAGAGCGTTAATTGTAATATTATGTGCGTTAAACGCCACCGGCACTGTCGCGACAATTGTGCTCGCTGTGGGACGCGGAGGTGCATCATCGGGAGCCGGAAAGGCACCGTGTTGGGCTTAAATGGGACCCCATCTGGGACTACTCCTGCAGGTGTGCCGGTTTAAGACTCCGTTCTTTATGGAATTATGCAAGGAAACAAAAAAAACGGCACCTAAATATTCGAAGTTCAACAAATTTAAGCCTCCAGCGCGAACTATCTTTATTAAAGCGATTTTTTTATGCCTTTCTTCCATCGGGTGTGACGTGTTTGCTCTATCTGCTGCTTGCCGAATGACGAGCGCCAACCCTTTGAGTGGGGAAACAGCAACCTGGGTCGATGCCGGAGATGTCGTGACAAAAAAAAAAAAAAAAAATGCGCCGATTGCGCTGCCGATCCCGGAGACAGCGTGATCCCTGGTCTCGTGGATCACGTGGGTCGGCTGGTGGGGTTTTCCGCGTCTTGTTGATTTCCCGGACAGGCACGTACACGCTATGCTGCAAAAGGCGTTGGAGAAGAAGAAATGGTTTGCACTTCATTTAAATAACCGCTTCACGAAAGCTTCACTTCTCATGTATTCCCAAATTTAAGTTGGAGCTGCATAATTTTTTTTTTCCTTTTTAAGGAGAGTAGGGTGATCTTTCGGTGGCAAACGACATGTTTTAATACAAATGTGCACCCTGTTTGTACTCTTAGCGGTGCAGACATTTTACTGCTGCGTTCACCAATGCATATACTCATTCGTGATCGCAATGACCGATGGCGCCGAATGTGACGCCGGTAGTGGCAATGAAACTATATACAGCATCTTCTGGGGTACAGCGCGTCCTTCGAGGATTAAGGCCTTACCCTCCACACAGCCCTAAACCAGCTAGACGGAATGCCTTTCTCCTTAAAAAAGGTCTTGAGACTATGGTCTGATTGCTGAGGGCGAACGGACTAAGCGAACAACCGCGCCGACAGAGCGTTTTTTTTTTTTTCTGCTTAATAAATGGATCATGAGCGCACGGAAACGCGCATGCTCACAATAAAACTATTATAACTACCAAACGCATACGTGAGTCCAATCGAGGTAAAAAAAAGGAAGGCAAGAAACTTCGAAACAACGCTAACTCAGCTTGCTCTAGAAAGATTTACAGCGTCGTAACGGGCTTTGCCTGTCTGTCTCCCATGTAAAACTTCCGGAGAGCCTGATGACCCAAAAGTCGCCATACATACATGTAACATACATGCAAGAAGCATGTATACTATATGAGGTTGACACCGTTTCTAGACGGAATGCATTTAATTCCACGAAGAATGTCTAGTAAATGTTCTTTTGTTGTTGCTTAATATCTGCAGTATTTCCCACATCAAAAAAAAAAAATATCTAGACAGAGTCAGAAACACCGATCAGTGGCGTCCGGTCGGTTGCAACTCTACCGAATTAGTTCTGTAATTTGGTTCCCCATAAAGCTCTACTTACACAAAAGTACTCTCATCTCCTCTAAAAAATTATTTCTGCGGTTTTACGAGCCAAAAGCATAGTTTGAATGTGAAGGTCGACGTGTAGTGAGGACTCCTGATTAATTTTGACCATATGCAGCTCCTTAACGTTCGCCTAAATCTAATTGCACGAGCGTTTTGCGGCCTCCACGACGGGGATCAAACCCGTGACTTAGAATTCAGCAGCGCAACGCGATAGCCGCTAAGTTATATGCTGTGGCGGGTCAGTGTGGTGAATACAACCGCGCAGGAATGTTCACTGACAGTCACAGCTAGTCGTGCAGACCCGCCGCCTATCAAAAAACCACCGTAAAGGTTTTGTGCCCTTGTGCCATGCTCGAGTGCTTCGACCAACGTGCCAGAATATTTTCTTTCAACCCCACTCTGCCATCAAAGCGGCTGAGAACGATAATGGTAAGCTGGGCTTCTTGGATGCACGGAAACTACGTAAACAATGTTCTAGTTAGAAAAGTGCAAACTACGCAATGGTGGTCTTCAAAAGACAGTCCGCGCACACGCGTACACCACGCAGGCGATGTCGGCTTCTACGACGAGGACGGCCGCCTGTACCTGGTTGACCGGGTCAAGTTCACGCTCGACTGCTTTGGCAAAAAAGTGAGTCCCTGCGAAATCGAGGACTGTCTCATGGAACACCCAGACGTAGCCGAAGCCGCCGTGCTGGGCGTGCCTCATGTAGACGCCGGCGTGCTGCCTGCCGCCATCGTGGTGATCCGACCACGTTGCGAGAACAGGGGAGAAGAGCTGGCCGAAGAACTCAAGGTCCACGTCGCGGGTGAGTTACCAAGGTCTTTTGCTCGAAGGCGGTACCCGGGGATGCGACTCGAACATTCGGAGCGGGGATATAAGGATAGCGCGATGGAGGGAACCTAATTGTTAACGTTCACTTCACGTGCAGGCGTTACTGACGTGCCCTGGCCAAGTCTCAGCAGTAGAGTGGCATCGCGGAATATTGCGTTTTGCCAAAGTACGGCACTATTAATTGCAATATGCAGACTGCATTCATATCGTCTCACGTAAGAAAGTACACAGCCGACCCAGTTAATAGGGTGCCACTCATATAGGTGTCTTCTGGCTATATATCAGTTGCGTTTTTTTATAATTTTTTCTTCTGTCTTTCTCTTTTCTATTTTATTCATTTCTGTGCTATAAAAACGGTCTTTGCGAAACAGTTAACGATTTTAGTCTGCTTGCCCCGCCTGCTTGATGGTTTGCTTCTAAGAATGGTTCATGTCCACTATGGAGGATTGGCCAAGAACCGGATGGCTTAACAAAACGATTAAACGAATCTAAAAAGAAGCCTCTTGAAAAATTTGGACAACCGAAAGAATGAAGTCAGATGAAATTTAATAATTTAGCAAAAGTGTCGTCCTACCTCAATTATGTATCTCACGGCAGCTGGACTAACATCCCTATGATAGTGCCCCAGGGAAGAGGCTCCGAAAGATTTAATCTCAGGAATCGTTATGTTCAATCCAGCACCATGAAATTTCCTTTCTAAAGTATGTTCTCTTAATGATGAAACACGTCGACAGGAGAAAAAGAAGTGCTCCATTGGCCCATTCTCATCACAGTATGAGCACGAGCAGAAGTGCGCCAGACCAGAGTGACGCAGGTGATAGTTTAATGTAGGTATTCGACATCTAAACTTTTTTAAACAGGACTTGAATTTTTCTATTACGGCAGAAGTTTCTGCTCCATGCAA
Organism: Dermacentor variabilis; assembly: GCF_050947875.1. Classification (NCBI taxonomy): domain Eukaryota; kingdom Metazoa; phylum Arthropoda; class Arachnida; order Ixodida; family Ixodidae; genus Dermacentor; species Dermacentor variabilis. Next base: position 62,950,399 of record NC_134569.1, on the reverse strand, counting down.
ATAGTAGGTGTCGATAATCGGTTAAATTTGTTAATGATGGGTTCAAATAGTCTTGCATGACTGCACGTCTCCTGAACCTAGCAGCAATTATGAAAGCTCATACGAGAACTCCCTTGGTGCACGCGAGATGAGATAAATGCACTGACCGGAGTAGCTGCGAAACATATTCACTCGACTAAATCCGCAACATATGTCTGGTCTGGCGACCTATACAAACAATGCCTCCACGGCCAAACTGCCTTACGTCTGAGCCTGGTACAATGAAGTAGCGGCGTGAAGAGCCCCCTCGATATGGTATGGTAAAACTATAATGAAGTCCCGCAGATAGCCTGAGGGTTATTCCATCTGATGGAGCCTCCATTCGAAGGAACAATTGCCACAGGGATGCTTGTTACTCCGCTGCGTAGAAAGAAATCCAAGGGTAACTCGATGAGTGAGAAGAGATGCTGTCCAAGGGGGAAAACCCGCTCCCGGAAAGTTCTTGGACATCAGCCTAAGCTGAAAAGGGACAACATTAAGGAGATAATATGTAAAAAAAATAACAAAAAGGATAAGGTGACCCGCCACTTAGTCAAACCATCAGCTGAGCCGGCTCGAACGTTCTTCGCCTGCTGTTGATGGACCTGTTGATGGTAGGAACTTTCAAACGAAGCTTCAGGCTGCTAGCCTGAAGCTAGCCCCGCCTGCCTCTGCGATGTTCGTTCTTCAAGAAGCAACATATTTCTTTGACATCAGAATTAGATGTGAGTTATCCTAACCACAGCACTGTTGCATTTCAGGTGCATTTGAACAGGGATACCGGAGTCTGCCCTGAGCTAAATATTTCTTCTGGCGCGCGCGTTTATTGCTCCTCAGATAATCGAGCAGGCTACCTCGGTCAACCTACTTAAAAAGTCGCAGTTTCACATTTCGAGCGAAACTGTGATTTTTTAGTAATTATTAGAGAGCTGTACGAAGTAAGGATAGTAGTTTAATCGGCCGTATAAACTTGGAGACATTCGCTTACTAACCGCATTAACGAGCATGGTGTCAGCGCGCACGGGCAAAGATGAACACATCACACTCGATTAGCGCGAACACTCGCTGTCAAAACACTGGTGTGAGCAAGCACGGCAGCAGCACCAAGCGAAGTGACCTTCGTGCTGCCTATCGCTTCAACGCAAAAGCGGCGAGAAGACAGCTCGCAAAGGTATGACACGTCTGCAGAACCCTATGAAGATACGGCGCGCGCGACGGCGCGCGGCCGTGCAACTTACGCACTTGGCGGATTCAAAGCCGCCCCCCTCACTCCCGCATTGCCTCCCCGTTTTCCTTCATGTATAGCGCGCGAGATTGAGCCGCGATCGTCAGTTCCCCTTGTGCTCGGTCGCGCAATGCGCAATTGCTACCGGAGCACAACGCCGCCTCCTCCCTCCCTCCCTCCCTCCCAACCCCAACGGCCTTTCGCGCGACGGAAGACGGCGCGTTCGCTCTCCGCTTTTTTACTTTGCGCGCCAGATTGAGCCACGATCGTCGGCTTCGCTCGCGTGCTTTCACTCGCACGTACAGCATCGTTTGCAGAACCCTATCAAGTTACGGCGCGCGGCCGTGCAAATTACGCACTTGTTGACGGATTCAAAGCCGCCCCCCTCACTCCCGCATTGCCTTCCCGTTTTCCTTCATGTATAGCGCGCGAGATTGAGCCGCGATCGTCAGTTCCCCTTGTGCTCGGTGGCGCAATGCGCAATTGCTGCCGGAGCACAACGCCGCCTCCTCCCTCCCTCCCTCCCATCCCCCGGCCAACGGCCTTTCGCGCGACGGAAGACGGCGCGTTCGCCCTCCGCTTTTTTCCTTTGCGCGCGCCAGATTGAGCCACGATCGTCGGCTTCCCTCGCGCGCTTTCACTCCCACGTACAGCATACGACGCACGGCGACTGTGTTATCGCCATCGGACTTTATACAGAACATCACGGCGACAGCAAGAATGCGCCCGGAGTGCCCATATATACTTGAATAAAAATGGAAGAGTGCATATCACAGCTTGGCATTGTGGGCAGCTGATTGAACGTTAGCGCTATAGACCATCTCCTGAGTTGCTGCGACGCACCAGCAACAACAGTCACTCGCGATGCTGCCAGCCTCCCGGTTCACAGACCCACGTACGTTGGTTTTAAACCTGGAAAAGAGTGGCCATGTGTGAAAGGGCGCTTCCATAGCTTCTGCAAAAGTTACATTAAACACTTATAAATTATTGAAATGTCACGAGGAAGCGTTTCAGCAAGGGGAGCACCCGCATAGAAATAGAATTTCTATCACGCGATCTGGAGTCATCTCCGTTCGCATGCTTGTGGGTACTGTAACTTTTGATGAAAGGGATGCGATAACAGGAGCACAGTATTGGAGGTTTTTTAAAGCGAAAGCCTTATATTCCCCATGAAGCGGGAAATACGGCGAGCGTCCGGCGCTAACATCGGATGGCAAGAAAGCCCACGTGACCAAGTGATGACGTCACGTTTCCGGCACTGCACCTGCTGCGGCTCGCAATGTGAAATCCCGCAGTTAACAGCCACGGCGTCGGACGGACGCCATTGCCCCCGCCCGAAAGAAATTGACTTTGTCTAATTCGAAAATCGAGTTGACCCACGTTCTAAACCGACCTGGCACACTCCCAAAATTGACTTTGCCTAATTCGAAAATTGAGTTATCCCATGTTCATAAGCAACCTGTCTCACTCCGAAAATTGACTTGAACCACCCCCAAAATTTGGGTGATCTACCCTCAAAATTATATTTGCCCAATGCGAGCACATGACCAAGTGAAACGCATCGCACGGAAGAGTCATACTGCTTTCGCATTCAATGCACCTAAGGAGACTTAAATGCCTCTATAACATTTTACACGTCAGCTAAGAATATTTTTCTTTCTTTCTTTTTACCTTCTTATGCAGCTCGTCTATCCCCGTGGAAGTACCTTTACGGTGGAGTCTACTTCGCCGACGTCATTCCAAAAACCGAGACGGGAAAGATTCAACGGCGTGACTTGCCTACACTCATTCTTTCACTGCGAAGAGTCGACCGTGGGTCAGAGTTGCCAATCGTAACGTAATTGCCATATATTAAAGGAGTTTATTTTTGTCACTTTCAGTTCTCCGTAGAGAGTAATAGGGCCTTCAGGTTATCTTTCGTCCAGGTGTAAGCGTTTTTTTTATTTCAATCTTGTATAGCGTAAATTCAATTAATGTCTCTAATAACGCCCTCTGATGTGCGCACTCTGCACGAATTGTTGCTATTAAAATTGCAAACGTACGTATAATCAAGTCGGAAACTCTGTCTTTAGAATAAACATGGCTTTTCTAAAAGAATACTAAGGAGGTGTTCTTACGTCAGCGATCCTATATTGGCGTCACGCATCGGCACGCACAAGTTGGGATTTTGTTATTAGCTGGAAGCAAGCTAACATAGCAGCATGTCCTTAAATCAGAATGCCGTTGCGTCCATACTTTGGTCAAATTTGACCCCGATCTTCTAAACGGATTAAGGAAAGTGATATGTTTCGCAGCGAGCCGTCTTGAAGAAACCGGTCAAAGCTCCGACGTTGCAACGTCTCAGCAAGTGGAACTTACTTATCGATCATGGAGCAAGGAGGGATATACTCTAAGCCACCTGCTTGAGCTATTGAAGAAAAGTTGTTTCGACTAACGCAAAATAAATATAGGTTGACGCTTGTTGTGCTGACCGGTCCCAAAACAAGTAAAGTAGCGTGACGCTACGGTCATCAGAAGGTACCAGTGTGCCCATTGATTTCCTATTTGAAACATCGTTCCGAATAACCACTCACAGAACTCCGCAAAATGTACACTATTTTAATAGTGAGCGTTTCGAAGTACGCACGACGATGACGCAAAGTAAGTTTGAAAAAACAATAAATTGCGACAGAACCCATGCATCTCACGATGACTGTCAATGGTAATGCGTTAGCATTGAATCAATAAAGCGACACAACACACTGCCACCGTAGAAACGAGTTGTGTTTGAGGTGTGTACTGCAGCGGGATTCCCCATTCGCACTCCCTTAGGAACACTAGGGGGTCATCTAGCACATCCGCCGCGGTGAAGCCTCCTCACAAAAAGCGTTCATTACCCTGTGCATTCATGGCGCAGCCTGCTAATGTGTCGGTTTGCTGGTCTTGAGGAACCTTTGTGACGTGGGTTCCATTCCGCTCAGCATCGAAGAAATTTAGGGTACCTTATTCGTCATTCTATAGCGACACATTCCTAGTGGAACAAACCTAGAGACTTATAGCTGGCGTCAATGGCGTTCAATGAATACCAGCACAGACCGAGTTGCACATACCCAGAGCTCCAAGACGGCGTCAAAGAGTTTCTTCGAACAGCAGCACCAGCCCAATCCCGTGTCTACAGTGATCCATGTCGATGTGAAATCGGTTCGTCGAAGAATGGCACGTGTGTAAACATTGGCATATACTCAGTGACTTAAGTTGGTCCGATGGTTGGTTTCGAACCTCGGCACAGCAGCGCGATGCGCTAACCGTGCGACCGTACGACCCTAACCGTGCGACCCGTGCGACCCTGATCACCTGCTCCACTGGAGGTCAGTGAGCTATCGTCTCTCTGAAGGAGCGAATAAAAGAAGCGGCAGAAAATGTTGCTCATAGAAAAAAAAAATTACTAAAGTGTAATTATATATAAATAAGAAAAAGAAAAAAAACAACGAGAGGAAAGAAAACACTAAGCAGCCCAATGAAAAATAACTACGTGCTGTTGCCTATAGCTTGAAATTTAGCATAGCGAATAGATTCCAAACCTCCCTTTGAAACGTTTATGCCTATTGGTTGCAATGTCTTGAACTTATGGGTGAGGTATGATTCTCTCTATTTTCTGTCTAGCGCAGAGCGTAGAACTACCTAAATGACCTTAGAGCAACGCTAGCAGAAAGAAACTATCCACAAGTTCCGTGCCTCACATTATATACTCCAGCGACGTTGAGTAGCACACCTTTTCTTTTCAAGTTTATACCCTCGCCGCTAAGACACCCTTGGTCGTTGCCTCGCCCACTCACCTTGCCCTCTCCCCCTTAGAAGAACCCTACGTGGAAAGCATATACCACTTTGAAAAACACAAGTCCACTTGTGGAAACGTCGGCGCCCGCTTTCTCCTTGTTGTCGTTTTGCTCATCATGTTCTGATCCTGTGCTTCAGGGTGATCTGCGTAGTCTCTTTCGACGCTTTGTGCCATAGTTTTCGCATTCTGTACCAGAATAGTTTATGCAATCACATGCCCGGGCCTAAATTTTGCACGTAGGGTCAAACAAAGGGCCAAGTCAGAGGGTTTAATAATAATATTTGGGGTTTTACGTGCCAAAACCACTTTCTGATTATGAGGCACGCCGTAGTGGAGGACTCCGGAAATTTTGACCACCTGGGGTTCTTTAACGTGCACCTAAATCTAAGCACACGGGTGTTTTCGCATTTCGCCCCCATCGAAATGCGGCCGCCGTGGCCGGGATTCGATCCCGCGACCTCGTGCTCAGCAGCCCAACACCATAGCCACTGAGCAACCACGGCGGGTTAGTCAGAGGGTTTGTAGCGTCACATAGGAGTTTTCTTTTTTGCCGCAGCCACATAGGGTGCTTTTATTATCATTATATTGAAAGAGGAACATAAGTTGAAAGAAATTTAGTCACCTATAATGATAACGGCTACTCCTTTTCCCGCAATATTACGTAATAAGAATAGGCAAATATTGTAAAATATGAAGTAACGTCACAGGTTCGCCAAACGTAAATCGGAGTTAAGGTAAATGAAGTCCACAAATAGACCGTACACACTGGAACGTACAGAGGCAAAAGGCCGAGGACAGGTTACACCACACGCAATACTGAGTGCCGACACATACACGCATCATTATCATAATCGTCACCATCATCATCGTCAGATTATGTCCACTGCAGGACGAAGCGATCTTCAATTACACCTGTATTGTCCTATATATACGCGCATAATTAGTTCAGAACATGTACACAAGGCCACAATGCCATCTTTTCAAACATTTGGTTGGCAACACTGCCGCGCAAGCGCGATGGAACGAACCTCACTGCCGCCAGCTGCAGTGCTTGCAAAAGGTTTCGATCAGCATGTGTGTAAAAAGCCCCGGACAGGGAGAAATGTCAGACCAGACTCAGATCATATGAAGCGAATTCAACGTCGCGTTTGTTTCAACACCGCTCTTTCGCAAAGCAGCAGCAATTTCGAGGGTTCAGAGAAGACCTGACGGGGACAACGTACTCCGCTTGCACAATATGGAAGGAGGGTCAAAGGGGAATGTCAGTGTGTACAACATTGGAATTGCCACAGGGCTCTTTTTCTGCTTTTATTTTTTAGATACAGTTTGCCCGTACTAACCGACACTTGCAGGACAAACCTTCGTGCTGTACAGGCTATTTCAAACTCGGGCTCTAAGGGTTTGTTTAGATTTGCCAAAATGCGCGTCAACAGCGGCGACTTTTGCAATTGCTCGGCACCAACCAATACAAAAACACATTGCGGTGGAATTGCTGAGAGTGCACATTAGGCACTTTGCCCAAGCCCGTTCTCATCACTTTGCAACACTACCGCCAGAAAGGCCGTACGCATCATTTTGTGTTACGATTCCGAATTATTACAGCCGCTTTCCATTCAGGCCGAGTCCCACTAAGTCGTATTGCACATACCGTGATTCACACAGTTACAAAAGCATTCGGTTGCATGCGTATGTACCAGCGCTGCAGTTTGCGCGTGTAGGTGGTTTGCGCGTGTGGTGCGGCGAGCTCGCAGCTGGTGAGCCGGCTCTCCCACTGCTCCGCATTCGGGGTTTTGTGTTGGTGGAATGCGTAGTTACGTTTACACTCCCAGGTTATATGGTAAAGCGTGGGGGTTGCCCCGCACCACGGGCAAGTGTTCCTAAATTGTGTAGGATACATCTTGCTTAGTATATGTAAGTTAGAGAAGGTTCCCGTTTGCAGCCTCCGCCAACTAGCTGCTTCTTGCTGTGTTAAGGCTTTGTGTGGCGAGGAGTATCTAATTCTCTTGCCTCTGCGGTAGTTCAGTAACTCTGAATGGCCGATCTCCACGGTAAAGTGCTGTCCCAGGGCGTGTGGCCGCTCGACTCGGTACGTGATCTCGCGAGCCAAGCTGTCTGCCCTTTCATTATTTTCTATCCCCGTGTGTGCCGGAATCCAGATTAGTTTGTGGGTTGCGGTGTGTCTTAGGTGTTCTGCCTTGCGGAGGATAGCTAAGGCAGCCCTGCAGATTCTACCGTTTGTGTAGTTCCTGCATGTCTCTTTTGAATCCGTTAAAATAACCATTGATTTGTCTTTTCGATAGCCCTCAGCCGCTGCCAGCGCAACAGCGACTTCCTCCGCTTCCACTATCCTGGCGCTACGTGTAGTTGCGCAGGTGATTAGCTTGCCTGCGTCGTCAACCACTACCGAAGCTGCCTTAATGTAATTTGTATGTCTATTCCATGGATACAGTGTTGCATCCGTGAAAACCGTGTTTTCTAGCTTGGCTAAATGCCTATCCACATAATCTGCCCGCGCCTGCCTTCTGGCCGCGTGGAGATTTGGATCCATGTTTTTCGGAATGGAATTGACCTGCAGGGTCTTACGGATCTCGTCGGGAATATCGGCGGATCGATCGAGATGCCTCCTTGGGTCGCTGTCAGGAGCGCTCTTCCCGTAGCCGTGTCTCTGAGCCGGTGAAACTGTGTTCCAAGCTGTGCTTCTGCCAGTTCGGCGAAGGTGTTGCTAATCCCTAGCTGTAGCAGCTTGTCGTGCGGTGTGTTTCTTGGTAGGTGAAGTGTCGTCTTGTAGGCCTTCCGCAGGATTGTCTCTGCTTGTTCCGTTTCGCTCTTGATCATGGGGTGGTATGGCAGCGAGTAGATTACCCTGCTGACTATGGACGGGGCAATGCCGTAAATCGAACTCGCCCTGACGGTGTGCGTACGACAACAGCATGCCGGGCACCTATAGCTGCGAGCATGGAGCTTTTGCAGGCAAAAGCCAGGGGCCCTCTGTGTCGCGCGTTTAAGAAGGGCGCCATTTTGAAAGCGCTCGACGGCACAAAAGATCTTCGAGGAATTCTTTCGGGCAAGGAACTGACTGGATATAGAGCGACCGAGGACGACGATGGTGGAAGTGCGACGTTCGGTGCAAATATATATATATATATATATATATATATATATATATATATATATATATATATATATATATATATATATATATATATATATAATTTTCGCTAAGTTTGCCTCACTCATGTCATACGCTGATGAAAATTTTCTTTTTTTTTTTTCGCCTTTCGCTATCCCGATATTTCGCCTCATATGATATACGAGTCCGTATTATATGCTTTTCTTTATGATAATGAATGTGTGCTACACGCGTCCTTAGAATTTATTGTACGAAAAGTAGGTTCAGCTCGAGATTTTCATATATTTCTCGCGGACCGCAGTTCGACATCAGTCTTAGGGAAAAAAACGGATTCAGTGGCGATTTAGCGGTAAATGCGAGAGAAATGCGTTAGCATTACGTCGCACCTCGTTGACCTCCCGGATCCATGACTTAAATCGCCTTCACCTCATTGCCAAGTGCTGATCAGTTGCAAATATATATATATATATATATATATATATATATATATATATATAAACCAGTCTATGAAGCCTCTTGCGTCATGTATGCCTCCGTGATATATGAGTAAATCAGGGAAACAACTCACCTGCGATAGCACGTCGTACTTCGCGATTGCATACGTTCGTATCATTTTGTCTGAAACCTCTTCTGTGTCACGAGCCTAACCACGCAAAATACACAAAAAAATGAGGCGGAAAATACGTAAAAGTGTGCGCCAAAATCTCGAAGGCAAACGCTGTCTCTCTCGGAGGACATACTATAAATGGCGCCACAATATACCGTGCTTCAAGCTGCCTCTGTACAGCTTAGTGGCTTTGGCGGTGTGTTGGTGTGCTAGAGGTAACGAATTAGGTTCCGGCCGAAGCAGTCGCATTTTGATGTGGCCGAAATGCAAAAACTCATCCTGTACTTAGATGTAGGCGCACGTTAAAAGAACTCCAGGTAATCAATATTATTCCGCAAACCTCCACAACGCGGCGTGGGTCATAAAATCAGGTCGTGGCTTGCGCACGTAGAACTCCAGAATTTATTCTCTTTTTGTACCGTGCTTAAGTAAACACCATGGACTCAGCTGGGCACACATTATAAGAACTCCAGGTAATCAATATTATTCCGGAACCATTCGTGGGTCATTATATCAAATCGTGGCTTTGCGCTCGTAAAACCCCAGAATTTCATTTCTTTTTATACCGTGCTTCAGCAAACACGTACAGTCGCTTCGCCTGGGCGAGTAGTATCGGCACCTCTCCCTTTTCATTCCTATATCCCCTTTCCCCAGTGCAGGCTAGCAAACCGGACGTTCGTCTGGCTAATCTTCTTGTCTTACCTCTCTTCTGTTGCTAGCACAAGTTTCTCAATGGGTACCTGAAGCGGCGACTAATGAATACCGACATCAGAGGCACTGCGACTAAAGAAATCCGAACTCCCAAGTCTACTCATACTTCAGTGTTTCTTATTTAGGAGGAAAATTAAACGTCCTCCTGAAATGTGCATGAAGATAATCCCTAAAGTGTGCTACCCGCCGTGGTGGCTTAGCGGCTATATGGCGGTGCCCTGCTAAGCACGATATCGCGGGATCGAATCCCAGTCGCGGTGGCCGCATTTCGATGGGGGCGAAACGCAAAAACGCCCGTGCGCCATGCATTTGGTGCACATTAAAGAACCCCTGGTGGTCAACGGCGTGCTTCATAATCAGATCGTGGTTCTGGCACGTAATACCTCAGAACCTGTCATAAAGTATGTTCTTTATTCGAACGAGCCAAATCGGATGAAAATTTTGGTGGCCTAGAAGCTTTCGGAAAGCGCTGTTCTGCAAGCTCATAGCCGGAGTCATCACCATGATTCCTCTCATTTTAGCCTGCAGTATGAAACCAGGGGAAAGATTACTACAAGGTATATTACCCAGCTCATTATCGTCGCCCCCTTTCGTCACTGGCCCGCATACTGGCGCTTTCGCCCTATCGACCATTCAGCGCGATCATCACTGGCACGAGCACGTCACCTGTGCGAGCATTTTTGGTACGTCTCAAACGGGAACGTTTTTACTCACACGAACAGAGCTACCAAAATATGCGTGCATGCTTGCTTGACCTGCAGTGGACACACTTGAAGGCCCCAGCAAGCATTACCCCTCCTAATGCACTGCGCAGCCAACCGCGCTATAGGGCATTCACGCAGAGTTATCGGTATCGCGGCTGTCGCTATTCCGCTCTTTCACTATATGTTTGCGTCGCATGCGCGCAGGTTAACGCAGTAGCCGCTGTAGCCGCCATAGCCACGCCAAGCATGCGCGCGCACTTGTCGATAACCTCGCCAAGCGAAAACGAGAACATGGGGCGGCCATGCTGCATGATTGCGTTGAGCAAGGCCGACCGTTCAGCAGCAGGTGAACGCAATCACAAAAGAACAAAAACATTGGAGCGCAAGCTGCTGCTCTGCGAGACATATATGTGCGCCTGACCCAACTGGGTTTTCGCAGTGCTCTCACCGCCGAGCGCACCTACTCATCCCTGTGTCCTCGGGCAAAGCTTTCATCAGCGCGCTCCATATCTGCCGCTGTCGGCAATGAACGACGCCCCCGATCCTTTCTTTTTATTTTAGCTTTACCTTTATAGTTAATGTAAGTTTCTTTTTTTTTTTTTTCTTGAACGGGAGAGCGAGGAGGGCTGCATGAGAGTGAAGCGAAGCCTTCGGAGGCGATAAAACCTGGGACGCAGTAAAACTGGCCGTATACACACCTCGCTCACTCATTTTTTCGGCGAGCGAAACAGAGCCAAATCCACTCCTACGCTTGCGTTATTTGATTTCATTCTTTCCTGCTGCATCGTCGGGCGCCACCGCTTTGCTCATCGCTCCAATATACGATGAGCTGCTGACAAAATCGAACGCGGCTTATTTCATCTCAATGCAAAGAGCAAGAAATATATTGCTCCCGACGTCGTTTTCATTTATCGCATCTTTGTCTTGTACTTCTCTCTCCCTCTTTTCATTAAGGTTGAAAGCGGTGGTTGATTTCGTCGGCATCTCATCAAACAGAGCGTCTACACGAACCGGACAGAAGCGAGTCGAGTCGGCTTGTCGGATTGGAATTTGCCTGTCGAGTTCGTGTATATACAAATGCTAGTCGGTCGGCTTGAACGAATGTCGAGTCGGGCTGAGTCAGTCCGACTGCATGGGGCATAGGTTGACCCAGCCCGACCCGTTAGCAGTGTGCACGTAAACGCAGACGGGTCGGGACAGCTGGCGCCGAGATTTGCGTGGAACCACTGCGAGTATTTGACGTCGCCAATTGTCCTCCGGCAGCGGGAACGGTAACAGGACACAACATTGACAAGCACTGTGCAGAGGGACCTAATCACTCGTAAAGACCCATGAAATAGAGAGAGAGAGAGAGAGAGAGAGAGAGAGAGAGAGAGAGAGAGAGAGAGCATATAATAAAGGAAAGGTAGGGAGGTTAACCAGGACTGAGCCCGGTTGGCTACTCTACACTGGGGAAAGGGAAAATGGGACGGAAAGATTAAAGGAAGAAGAGAAAGTCTACTGGGGATATCGTTCACGAAATAGAGCTGTTGCAGACGGCTGCCGGAACGGAAAGCCCAGTTCGAACGCGTTGTCTCGGCATGACGCTGCGTGCCGCCGTTGTCCAGACTCGTCAAAATTAAGCGAGTTCACGTAAACGCTGCCACGTCGGACTCGGCGAGCCCGACTTCTGACTCGACACGCTCGCGTCCGGTTCATGTAAACGTAGCCATAGTGAAGCGAAGAGAAAAAGCAGCCATGACTGACGACGCAGAAGGGAAGGAAACGGTGCACCCCCGTTAATGTGGCTTGGATCCAACTCATCAAATTGCACATTACATTGCACACTTCGCAAAGCACTGCGCCGTACGTGCGTCGCGAGACTCCCGAATAGTTATTTCCTTCAATCACGATGTCCGCGTTTCCGTGCGCAACCTATTTTTGCCAGTTCAGGCCAGTGTAGCGGGGGAAAAAAACAAAAAGAAAGAAGAAACACGGACGTACAACTGCGGCTCAGCTGAACCCTCTGCTTACCCATTCTGGCTACATTTCACTTCATTCTGCAACGTATCGTTACACGCGACCGCTTTGCTGAAGACACTGCACTATGTGTCATGGTATGTTCCGTTCGTTAACGTTTCGTTCCCCGGCAGTGCCAGCAATCAATATACTTGACCTGCGCGTGTGCTTTGAGCCGATTTTAAGTCTTCAGAAAAAAGCGCGAGATGACTGGCTGTACAGACTAAATCGAGATTTGATCGCCCTGTTATTGCGGCGAACGACTACTCACCAGGACATGCACAAAGAATCGTCCTGCCACCTTGACTTTCATTCAGTGGAGTTTGAACGAACCTTGGGGTAAAATTATGTACGTCTGGCACCATTACTGGCAGTGCATCAAAATACGTGACTGAATGGGATATGCTACATGCCCTGTCCAGTATTATCGCGTCGCTGGAGCAACGAGCGACGGAAAACAGGTCCCAAAGTGCATCGAATAGTGCCTTGGTGTAAACATATATGCATTCGAGTTTGCAAAACACGTCATAGATAGGAATGAAGAAAGACGATGTACACACCCCATTGAACATGTTTCCTTCCCTCTATAACGAACCGCCCTAAACCTACTCGGTTCTTGTCCAGTTCCCCAATGTGGGTGTACGCAATTATTTGAGGAAGATGCAGGCAAACAAAATAAATCTGAAAAATACTCAATTCTGGGGTTTTAAGTGCAAAAACCAGGCGTTATCATGAGGCGCGCCGTATAGTGGGAGAACTCCGGATTAATGTCGATCGACCACCTGCGGCTCTTTCACGTGCACCCATTGCACCTTACACGGGCGTTTTTAAACAAACAAATAAGATACCCCTATTCGCTGGGGAAGAATGCTGCTTTCACACCAAATGAGTGCCGAGCAACTGAAGGAATCGTTCACGCCTGCTGTCTCACTTCATTCTTTTTTCATAGTTTATATAACACTTTTTCTAATATTTTCGTAGTCCCCCATACCACTTACTTTGATCGATCGATCCTCTCGTTGATTGATTGATTGATTGATTGATTGATTGATTGATTGATTGATTGATTGATTGATTGATTGATTGATTGATTGATTGATTGATTGATTGATTGATTGATTTTGGCATCAAACAGCGCTAGAGGAGCTATGAGATATACCCGTAGTGGAATGTTCCAACTGAATTTTAACCACCAAGGACTCACTGATGCCGCACGAGCGCTTCTGCATTACGCCCTCAACGGAATCGTCTCGGAACCTCACTCACGACCATGTTGTTACACACAGGTTCCTGACGGCGCGGAGACCGCATTCCAATAGAGTCAAAAGACTCTCTTTCTTTCTTTTTTTTTTTGTGTGTGTTTGTCCGCGTGCATCGCTTTCAATGCGCTTCAAGAAAAGAGAGAACGAGAAATGCCCAGTTAGTTGAAATATTGATCCGGGAACCCCAACTACGCAGACTCCCTAATAGCTCAGGTGCACGGACCTTGGCTTGTCAAACTCATTCGCCTATATTCATAAAAATGGTACGATCTTGTCAGCAGCACAAAAGAGCATGGAAAGGTGCACCTATACCGTCGTTATAAATCAAGGCTCTGTCGAGTGCGCGCAAGAGAGAGAGAGAGAGAGAGTCGCGAATAATGAGATGGCTGAGGCATAATTTCTCAACCTTACACGACCGCGAGGAAACGCACGAGGACATCACTTTTGCTGACGCAACAGCACAGGCTTCTCCATTTTCTTCTTTTGGCACCTTATATACGAAGTAGTGCTACGGTTCGACAAGCAGTGTGAAATCGGCACATAAATATACAGGCGCATGCGCACAATAACGAAAATAAATGTATTAGAAAGAACTAAGGCTCTTCTACCATGTATTTTCGCCTCACGGATCTCGTTGAAGTCAAAAGAGTACCTTGCGTTTGCTTGGCGAGGAGCTCCCGCGCAGTCGCATGGCTTAGCGCGTTTCAGCCCGCACATCGCCAGCGACGCGCGGTCCCACAGCACCTGTGAACTTCGGAGTGAGCCTGTGAACACCTCGACATGGAAGACGAGCTTGTCAGGCTGCATTTGATGTTCCCATATACCAGTCCTCCCTACGCCCACTTCCTTACCTATAGAGCCCCGACTACTACCTATTCGCGCGTTTGCCTGAGCCTGTATTAAGACAGCCGAAGTGCGAAACATTTCGGCTCGCCTGTTTCCTGATGAGCGCGGAGCGGGCCTGTGCTGCTCCAAGAATGCGTGAAATGCCGACACGTGCAATACAAGCATAGACGCCATGCTTGCGGAATCGGCGGCGAAAGAGAGAAGAGAAAAACAAAACACAAAGGTGCGCCTGACGACGTCGTTGGTGTCACGGAAAACTGCACTATGCGCAGAAAACTTTAGTCCACCGTATACAGCGTTTCGGAAGCGGATGCTAATGTTAACGGCTCGTGTGACTTGAGACGCGCTTGTTTCGTCGGTTCTTGCGATGAAGGCAGAAACTGAGAAGACACACCATCCCAGACTCTTTCTCCACTATTCTTTTTATCTTGGGCGCTGTTCTTTGCAATTTCGAGCTCTTTATATTGCTTAGATTTCTACACGTGCGTCCATATTGGGCAACCCGGCTGACGGGGCAGTCGAAGGACCCCTTCAGCTGAAAGTTTCGTTTTTATATTTACTTCAGCATATTTTTACTGCTTCTATATAGCACAGTGATAGTGTGAAAATAAAAGAAGGAAAGCCACGCCGTATGATGTACGGATTGAGGCCCCACAATGAGGATACCCAAGTTTTCTCAGACATTAAAAGCACGGCGAAGGGACACAAGAGGTGCGCAAGACCGAAGCTTTCGAAACTTCCAAGTGTGGTGCCTCGCACCCGATGAGACAAGAAGCGAATTGACGAAGCGGTGTGCATTCGACGGAGAGATTGCGTCAGACAGCTCCTTTCGTGATGTCAAAACGATCGAGGCGTAAACAGAAAACTGACGCTGACACATCCGCTCCACCCTTGCGCAATTCCGTGCTTTGACGCGGAATTGAAGGACATATCCAACTAATTGACAAAAGGATGGATAGGTGGGCCAGTCGGTAACGCATTATTAGAGAAACTTAAAATGCGCTATAAACACACAGGACGTAAAAAAAGGAACACACACCATACGCACTGTGTGGTGTGTCTTCCTTTTCTATGTCCTGTGCGTTTGTGGCGCTCTGAGTTTTTCTGATAATTAACAAAAACTCACTAAATAAATTCTCCATCAACAAATTTACGGCACATGTTACAATTTGCGAATTGTAGGCCGGTGAGCTTGCAGTACCATGCTATTAAAAGTAATTTTCAGGGTGGCACCAGTTTCGAGATATTCATTACCAAAGTGTGAAATGAAATACGTTGGCTTTCCAGTTACCTTCGTGTCTCAATGTATAAAATAGCTGTTTTTTTTTTAAAGGTAAGTGGAACAACGGTGCATTTTTACCGCTAGTTTTATGGCGCATATCGCGGAACTCGTGCCATCCTCAAAATTTGTTCCACGTGGATATGTCCTGCAAGCTCGTCGGCTACAATTCGTAAATAGGAATATGCGCCGTAAAGTAATTAATAACAAAGTTAATCTGTCAATTTTCGTCATTTAGTTGATTGTGTTTTTCGCTTTCTCGTGCAAGTAACGTCTGCCCCTTTGAATAATCTAGCTCAAAGACTAGAATTGCGCTGTCTACCACAGGCGATTCTTTAAAAGTCCTGTAAAATGTAATAATGGATCACACCGCGCATATTGCTACGGACCAGTGCCATTGAGGACGAAGAAACTAGTCGTCTCAGGGAAGGTGACAACGATCTTAGAAATAGCGCTGGCTGTTGCCTTTAAGCCAGTGCAACGTACCTGCAAAAATTGCTGATGGTATCAAAAAAATGTGACAAAGCAGGTTTTAAAGCCTCATCTCATTGCAATTTTGTCCGCCTTCGGCAAGGCTACAGAAAAATGCATCGAAAAGCGATTGATCAAATACCTAAGTCTGATTTGTTATCACCTCATCAGTTCGGCTGCCATTCCGTCTTTTCGACAGATATCGCACTGCTTTCTTTTACAGATGTTAAAGATGCGAACGATTCGGGCTCTCTCTCCCGTACTCTGTTCATTGGTTTAACCAAGGCCTTTGATTTAATTGTACATGATATTATCGAATAAAACTCACTGCGATAGGCATAGATGGAAGTGCCCTTACCCTAACCATTAATTACCTATCTAGCAGGAAACAAGCGGTTTCGGTTTCTAACTTAACTTTTTCTTACTTTAGCATTATTAACAAGGGTGTGTGACAAGGCTCAATATTTGGAACCCTGCTTTTTCTCATAAATATTAATTAGCTCCCTAACTGCCTTGCATTTCTCCAGCCCTTCCTATATATGCGGATGCTACTGCTATCGTTACTGTAGTCAGTTCAATAGACCGCGTAATCCATAAACTATAAGCACTGGTCAAAAAACACTTGACATGCCATGGTGCACGGCGTTGTGGATATGTGACATTGCGCTACTAAGTCCGAGGGTGCGGGATCGAATCCCAGCCGGGGCGGCCGCATTTCGATGGGGGTGAAATATGCAAAAAACGCCCGTGGGTAGCGTACATTGGGTGCACGTTAAAGAACCCCAGGTGGTCAAAATTATTCCGGAGTCCCTCACTACGGCGTGCCTCTTAATCAAATCGCGCTTTTGGCACGTCATACCCCTGAATTTAATTTTCAATCTAAAATACTGATCAGACTGGTGCACATCTAATGGCCCAAAAATGAACGCGAGTCAAACTCAGTTTAAGGTGCCTCACTCGGGTCATACCGCACTCGTGTTTAATCTTTGCAATATTTTAAGCGACCGGCGTTTGTGTAACGTGTCACAATGCGCATTTCTTGCAGTTAGGCTTGACACAAACCTAAAATTTTCTAATCAAGTCCCTCATCTAAAAGAAAACCTTGCTCAGAGGATCGGAACACCAACTAAGGCACTCCATATTTTAGCATACATACTTGACCTACCATGCAATACACTTTCATCCATAGTCATATCTCGTGCTGTATAATAGCATAATGTAGAAGTAGCCTTACTCACATTTCGCCACTAGAACGCCTAGTACCAAGCTCCTCGCATTCTAACCTCAAGCTCACCTCTAACAAGCGCATTTCCGTTACTCCAGAAACTTCAAATACTACCTACACACTGCTTGTTCAGATACAAACTTGGAATACTACTTTAGAGAGCACTTAATCACAACATTCGATATGATGCGTTAGAAAAGTTAATGTATGAAATTCCAATTCAACCAGGCTCGCTTCGAACAATAGCTTTCTTTTGTCATTGCTACGTACTATGGCAAACATACCACGTCCTTCGAAGCGAGTGACTTCTGGAACAAGCCTCCATAAGGTATTAGGCACTTGCCACTATTATCATTCTTTAAACAAAAGCTTTCTGCCTATGCACTAACGATTTAGATGGCTCCTAGCCAATATCTTTAGTTTTTGCTGCTGTTTGAATCGCACCGCTGGTACGAGTTGTTGTGGTCGTACCCGCTGGTACGATTTGTTGGTAACTCGGCGCTGACGCCCGTGGTTGTACCTGGGTCGCAAGCCCCAAGGGTAGCGTTGGCCTGGCGGCCTGGGGTACAACTGGAAGCATCCGAAGGTCCCGGCAAAGCATGAGTCGACTGGTAACAACAAAACAACTTGTTTATTTTAACATCGCAAAGAGTTGGCGGTCAGGTTGACCGAAGTAGAGAGACGGGAGAGCACTTTACTCAACAGAAGAAATCGGAGCCCTCTTTTTGGCGTCCGGGGGCAGCTGTTTTTATACTCTCGCAGTTGAGGGCAAGAAGGAACCCCTCAATAGACGAGCACGTGATTGTACAATGGGTTAAGGTGACGCATACTGTCGTAGCGCCGCTGGTCGGGCACAAAGACTGGGAGGAGAAGGTAACTTCTGCTCTCGTAGCGCCTCTGGTCGGGCACAATGACTGGGAGGAGAAGGTAACCTCTGCTCTCGTAGAGCCTCTGGTCGGGCACAATGGCACATACACTCACACACGCACATGAAGACACGTGGCATCGGAACATGCCTGGAAACGCCTGGAAACGCCTGGAAACGCCTGGCGGGGAGCGTAGCGGCGCCGCCGAACGGGCCAAAATGTCTGCCGCATTGTTGCAGTCGCGCCGGCTAAACCGCGCGTCGTAGGCGAAACGTAACAGACCGCCCCGCCGGGGGAAGGAGATCCCGATGGACAGGGGACTGCATCCGCTGTCCGGAGGGATGTCGCTCGATGATGCTCATAACCGAAGTCGGGCGTCCCTCGACGTTTCTTGAGCGCAGCGCACAGAGAAGGCCTCGTTCTCTCGTTCAGGTTCGCACGGGACACTGCAAAGTGACTTCGGGAGAGTTCACATTCTGGTTCTCGTTCCCGGCAAGCGTTAGAATTACGCTGAAACTCAAGCGCTCAGTCAGCAAGCACGGCACAACCCTCACTAAGCCCTGCCAGGCTCTTTCCCTTTTTATACCACTGCCTAGTTCTTTACAGTAGTCTAGCATCACTCAGAACGCGTCCACAAATTGGAAAATTGCACTAGAAAGCATATCATCACTTTGAAACACTAAACAAAAGCAATATGTTAAAAAAAAATCCTGCCTCAGGAAGAAAAACATCAGTAACAAACAATTTTGAGGCTGATTCCTACGTTAGGGGCTTCGACTTAAGCCATCGGCGTTACCGTTGAGACTCCCCTTTTTGTAACGCACCTCAAAGGAATATTGTTGCAAAGCGAGGCTCCAGCGCAGGAGGCGGCCATTTTTGGGAGAGATGGTCTGCAGCCATTGGAGAGGGCAGTGATCCGTCTCAATGATAAACCTCGAGCCGGCTAGATAGCATGACAATTTCTGAACGGCCCACACGAGACATGCACACTCTTTCTCGGTGGCGCTATACGCCTGCTCACGACTGGTCAGCTTACGACTAGCATACAGGACGGGGTGTTCTACTTCTCCATTTTCCCGTTGGCACAGTACAACGCCCATGCCTCGCTCACTAGCATCGCACTGAACAACGAACCCTTTTGTATAGTCTGGCGATCGTAGCACAGGCTGGCTTGTTAGGGCACTCTTTAGGGCGCTAAAAGCTCTTTCCTTTGTCTCGTCCCAGACGACTGTTTGAGGCTCTGTCTTTCTTAGAGCATCCGTCAGGGGAGCCGCGATATCAGAGTACCTGGGGATGTACCTCTGATAGTAGCCGGCGACACCTAAGAACGACCGAATATCGGTCTTCGTGCGCGGTTGCGGAAAGTCTCGCACAGCGGCCACCTTTATTTCAGAGGGGCGGCGACGACCCTGACCAATCACGTGACCGAGGTAGACAACCTCGGCCTGTGCTAACTGGCACTTAGGAGCCTTTACTGTCAAGCCCGCTTCGCGCAGGCGGGTTAGCACTGCCCGCAAGTGTGCCATATGCTCAGACCAGGATGCGGAGAATATCGCTACGTCGTCTAGATACGGTAAAGCGAATTCTTGCTGTCCCCGCAACACTTTATCCATGAGGCTTGAAAAACAGTATGGCGCGTTCTTCAAACCAAAACTCAACACTTTAGGACGGAATGTTCCCATTGGTGAAATGAACGCCGCATACCTACTAGCCTCTTCTGTAAGTGGAACCTGCCAATAACCCTTGACAAGATCTAGGGTGGAAATAAACTGAGCGCTACTAACTTTCTCAAGGCGCTCCTCGATGTTAGGGATCGGATAAATTTGATCCTTAGTGATGGAATTAAGCCTGCGGTAGTCGACGCAAGGACGAGGTTCCTTGCCCGGTACCTCAACTAAAATCAAAGGGGAGGTATAATCACTCTCACCTGCCTCAATAACACCGAGCTGTAGCATTTTCTTTACCTCAGCCTCCATAATATCGTTCTGGCGGGGTGACACCCGATACGCCTTGGATCGTACTGGCTCTGGGGAGGTAAGTTCTATATCATGAGTAAGTACAGAAGTCCTACCAGGCCTCTCAGAGAACAGACCTTGAAACTCTTGTAAGAGCTGGTGTAGTTCGGTTTTCTGCTCAGGCGACAGCGGTGCTTTACTGATAAGGTCACTAATGACTTGACCGGTGTCTTCCCTGTTCGTCACTGAGCCTAGTCCCGGAAGCTCGACCGGAAGCTCTTCAGGAACGTTTACCATCATGCACACCACTGCTTCGCGTTGTTTATAGGGTTTGAGCAGATTACAGTGGTAAACTTGCTGTGCTTTCCGCTTTCCTGGCAGACTTACCACGTAGTTAACGTCCGACAGTTTCTGAACAATTCGTGCTGGGCCCTCCCACTGCACGTCTAGTTTGTTGTTTAGCGATGTGCGCAATATCATGACCTCATCGCCCACCTCAAAACGACGGGCCCTGGCGGTCCGATCATAATAAACCTTGGCCCTCTGCTGGGCCTTTGCCATTGCTTCACCTGACAACTCCTGTGCCCTTCTTAAGCGTTCGAGGAGCTTAAGCACGTATTCCACCACGACTGGGTCGTCGCCCCTGCCTTCCCACGATTCTCGAAGCATGCGAAGCGGAGACCGAAGCGAGCGACCGTACACCAGCTCAGCTGGCGAAAACCCCGTAGCTGCATGCGGCGCGGTCCTTAATGCAAACATCACCCCAGGCAGACACAGCTCCCAGTCAGTTCGATGTTCAAAACACAATGCTCTCAACACGCGCTTCATGACGGAGTGGAGCTTCTCAACGGAATTCGACTGTGGGTGGTACACTGAGCTGTGTAGCAGCTTTACCCCACACCTTTCGAGAAAAGTTGTCGTCAAAGCGCTAGTAAACACTGTGCCCTGATCTGATTGGATTTCTGCAGGAAAACCAACTCGCGCAAATATGGACAGTAGTGCATTGACTATCTCAACTGAGCTGAGTTCTTTAAGCGGCACTGCTTCAGGGAACTTTGTCGCTGGGCAGATCACAGTCAAAATGTGTCTGGACCCCGTGGCTGTTACCGGCAGAGGTCCCACTGTATCAATAACGAGCCGTCAAAAAGGCTCCGTAATGATAGGTACCAATTTCAACGGCGCCCTTGATTTGTCCCCTGGTTTGCCCACCCGCTGACAGGTGTCACATGTCCTCACGAAATGGTCTGCGTCCCGAAAACACCCTGGCCAATAGTACTCTTGCAAGAGACGGTCCTTAGTTTTCTTAACTCCTAGGTGTCCGGACCACGAACCCCCGTGCGTCAAGCGCAACAGATCCTGACGATAGCATTGAGGCACGATCAGCTGATCGAACTCCACTCCTCTGCGGTCTAGATACTTCCGGTACAGGACTCCACCTCTTTCTACAAAACGCGCATTTTTCCTGGCGATACCTTCCTTGACATTGCAGCGAATGTTTTCTAGGCTGCCATCCTTCTTTTGCTCGGCTATCAAAGCCGACCGGCTGACTTTTAGCAACCTATCAAGTCCGTCTGACGTAGGCGCGATGAGCAAATCAGTAGATAGCTCTTCTAACTTTCCCGTGTCGGGCGTTTCCTCTCCAGTATCTGGCGCCTTCAACGCTACAGACTCAATTTTATTCAGTTCGGGCGTGCTCTGAATATCAGCTTGCTGCGCCTCTGACCCTTTTTCGTTGTTTGATAACGTCGGCCCCGCAACTACCGCCTTTGCAGCGAGCTCCCGAACCTTCGATCTGGTTAAGGCCTGAACACTAGCTTCACCAAACAAAAGCCCCTTCTCGCGCAGGAGGTGATCGGACCTGTTTGAAAATAGGTACGGGTACTGAGGTGGCAGCATAGATGACACTGCGGCCTCCGTCTCAAGCGCTCCGAAAGGTCCTTCAATAAGCACTTTTGCTACCGGCAGACACACGCTATGAGCTTCCACGGCTTGCTTGATCCATGCGCACTCGCCCGTGAACATATGGGGTTCTACATAAGACGGGTGAACTACATCCATCGTAGCTGCGGAATCTCGAAGCACTCGGCACTCTTTCCCGTTCACGAGGAGGTCTCGCATGTAAGGCTCGAGAAGCTTCATGTTCTCGTCAGTGCTGCCTAATGAAAAAAACACAACTTTTGGTGTTGTTTCCGGACACTGCGCCGAAAAGTGACCCGGCTTCTGGCACGTATAACAAACGCGCGCTTGCCTCATCTCGAACCGCTTTCTGCGTTCGGCTTCGGCTGCCGCCGTCTCCTTAGGTTCGGTCGCACTGCTTCCACTCGCATCCGCACTACGCGTGTTCCCCTTTGCTCTCATGGGTGTGAACTTCGACCTTTCAAACTTCGAGCCAAATTCACCCTTTTGACCGTCTTTAGCTCCGCGAGCCCGACGCGTCACAAACTCCTCGGCTAGCTCAGCGGCTTTAGCCACCGTACAAACGTCTGGCCTATCCAAGACCCAGTATCGCACGTTCTCCGGTAACCGACTATAAAACTGTTCTAGCCCGAAGCACTGCAGAACTTTATCGTGGTCACCAAACGCTTTCTCTTCTTTGAGCCACTCCTGCATGTTTGACATAAGCCTATACGCAAACTCTGTATATGACTCACTTTTGCCTTTCTCATTTTCCCGAAACTTCCGACGGAACGCCTCCGCAGACAGCCGGTACTTTTTTAGAAGACTCGATTTCACTGTGTCGAAATCCTCTGCCTCCTCTCTATCCAAGCGAGCGACTACGTCGGCCGCCTCGCCGGGTAACAAAGTGAGCAAGCGCTGTGGCCACGTTTCCCGAGAGAACCCCTGCTTCTCGCACGTTCGCTCAAAGTTAACCAGGAACAAACCAATGTCCTCTCCAAGCTTAAACGGCCGCATCAGGTCAGTCATTTTGAACAATACGCGTTCTCCTGCACCGTGTGCCTGACTTCCATTACGAGCGCGTTCCATCTCTACCTCAAGACGCTTCATTTCCAAAGCGTGTTGACGGTCACGCTCTTGTTTTTCTTTTTGTTCTTTAAGTTCGCGCTCTTCTTTTTCTTTCTGTTCTTTAAGTTCGCGCTCCTGTCTTTTTGCAGTCTCCCTTTCCTCAATGGTCTCAAGGCATTCCGACAGCTCGTCATCCTCAGCTTCTAACTCAAGAATAGCCTTTAGCAGTTCTGGTTTTCTGAGTTTGTCCGAGACATCCAGACCCAACTCTCTTGCAAGCTCCAACAATTTCGGTTTGCGCAACGACTTCAAATCCATGGCTGCTCTGAATGCTGCTTTCTCTACTGCCTAATATTGTCTTGCCGCAATCTAACCCGGCAGCAACGACAACCACAATTACCAGCTCTGTTTCTAACACTAACAAAAGCCTGGCAAAGCTCAGAAGAAGAAAGTCCCGCACTCACCAAACCTCGCAGGCAGGAATTCAGCGCAGTCGTTCCGCTGCAGGCAACCAGTCATCACACAGGGCTCGTTGCACTGCTCCCGGATCGTCGTTGAGCTGCTCAGCATACAGTCAACTGCATCTCTTCGCTGCTGGCCTCCGTTGTCGCGATCCCACCGCTGGCAGACAGTTGTTTGAATCGCACCGCTGGTACGAGTTGTTGTGGTCGTACCCGCTGATACGATTTGTTGGGAACTCGGCGCTGACGCCCGTGGTTGTACCTGGGTCGCAAGCCCCAAGGGTAGCGTTGGCCTGGCGGCCTGGGGTACAACTGGAAGCATCCGAAGGTCCCGGCAAAGCATGAGTCGACTGGTAACAACAAAACAACTTGTTTATTTTAACATCGCAAAGAGTTGGCGGTCAGGTTGACCGAAGTAGAGAGACGGGAGAGCACTTTACTCAACAGAAGAAATCGGAGCCCTCTTTTTGGCGTCCGGGGGCAGCTGTTTTTATACTCTCGCAGTTGAGGGCAAGAAGGAACCCCTCAATAGACGAGCACGTGATTGTACAATGGGTTAAGGTGACGCATACTGTCGTAGCGCCGCTGGTCGGGCACAAAGACTGGGAGGAGAAGGTAACTTCTGCTCTCGTAGCGCCTCTGGTCGGGCACAATGACTGGGAGGAGAAGGTAACCTCTGCTCTCGTAGAGCCTCTGGTCGGGCACAATGGCACATACACTCACACACGCACATGAAGACACGTGGCATCGGAACATGCCTGGAAACGCCTGGAAACGCCTGGAAACGCCTGGAAACGCCTGGCGGGGAGCGTAGCGGCGCCGCCGAACGGGCCAAAATGTCTGCCGCATTGTTGCAGTCGCGCCGGCTAAACCGCGCGTCGTAGGCGAAACGTAACACTGCGCTCATTATTATCCTTGTACGCTTCATTACTTGATTACTTGCATATTACGTCTTTTACTGATTCCTGCTACGTATTCAGTTCATTGTAATTTTATCTTTATACTATGCTGTACTGTTGCACCGTATTCTTCCACATTTTTTTTCTCTTGCGTGTGTGTCTGTGTGTGTTATAACAGGACGTCCCCTTAGAGTCTCGTGCTAAGAACCCCCTTCTGGATGCTCGCGTATACCTGTATTTGTACACATTGGATGGGTAATTAGACGATTGATTGATTGATTGATTAATTAATTAATTAATTGATTGATTGATTGATTGATTGATTGATTGATTGATTGATTGATTGATTGATTGAAATATATTTGTACATGACCTCTCATCTGCGTCTTTTCGCGTAGCATCTTTGATGGAGGAGTGGGCTCGAATATAAAACCGCAACGACGGAGATTTAGGAGTGTTTATTGAATAATACAACTTGTTTTCAGTAGCTAAAAAAATACTTCCGCTCCTGTCTGGAGAGTGGGTATACCGTGAAGAAAAAGCCGTTTCCGTCTCTCTAATACGCAGTAAAGGTGAATTGTGCGTGAAGGTCTGAACGAACAAAACAAGGATGCTCGCCCTGTCCGTCTAGTAGTGCGGTGTACCTTTATTTCGCGCTGCCATTTTTCACAGTGAACATGTACCAACCAGCCAGGGAAGTAAAAAGAGAGGGAGCGAGCATAGCAGATAAAGTAGACTAAAAGAAGGCAACTATTTCCCCATTAGTGTAACACAGAGAGACTATAGGTAGCCTTTACAAGGTATATATATATATATATATATATATATATATATATATATATATATATATATATATATATATATATATACATATGTATATATATAGCCTTTACAAGGTAAAAGTTTATCCATATATATATAGTTCACTTGCGGAGCGACTTCCGCAAGAAAGTTAGTTCGTAAGCCGCTTCCCAACTTCTGTGCTTTGAGCTGCAAACCTTCGCTGGTTGCCTCGAGAACCGCTTTGTGGCGGTGGGCTCTTCGAAGGGGAGCGATAGATGAAAGCTCGTTCAGAAGGAGAGTTGCCCGCAGGTGCTGGGTGCTGAGCTGCGACCGCACATTTCCGGCGATGACATACAGGCGACATCAAAAGTTCTCAGGGAGCACAATTGGGGAAAATTTCTTCGCTGGTTCGCTACTCGTAATAAACGTGTGTGAAGAGTTGGTACATGCGAGAGAAAAGCAAGGGCAAAGTTGACGAGGTAGTTCTACATGTCTTGGTGGACATGTAGAACACAATTATGAGGAGTTACTTTACGCTGAAAGAAACAGGTAGCTTCAAGACGACGCGGCACAAAAAGGGGACAATCCGTGAAAAGGCTGAAGGATACATTTTGGCTTTCATGTCTGCAAACCCTCATTCCAGCGTGCGTGATGTGAGTGATGAGGTCGGCATTTCAAAGCCTTCAGTATCAAGAGTTCTTAGGAAGGCTGAAATGCATCCGTATCACCTCCAACTGCATCAAAAGCTGCAAGAAAGATACTTTCAATGCCGGCTTGATTTCTCAAATTGGATCCTTGTGAACAGTGACGAAATACCGGATTTTGTTGACAAAGTGCTCTGGACAGATGAGGTAACTATTCTCCAGAAATTCTCAAGTCAATATCCATAATGCGCATTACTGGAGCGATACGAACCCGCATTGGGTGGCGCAGGCCAGACACCAGTACCAATGGTCATTCAGTGTGTAGTGCGGTATCTTTAACGGAAGAATAATTGGCCCCAGATTTTTTTGCTACATTCTCACTGCTCAGCGGTACGTGAACGACATCTTGGAAGGCCCAGTCGAAGATTTTCGCTGTGATCTCACTCTTGCGTTTTTAAAGCGAACTTGGTGCACGACGGTGCACCAGCTCACAGCAGCATCCTTTCCCGAGCCTGGCTTGACTTCAAACGCCAGTAAGTCGAGCGGCATGGACTAGTCGCATGGCCTGCAACGTCACCGTACTTGACACCTCTTGACTTCTTCTTGTGGGGACATGTGAAAGACCGATGTACCGCAAACCTACAACTATACACCAGAAGCGCTAAAAGCAGATTGCTGAGGCCTGCAGCGAGATACCGTCTTGCGTCATCAAAAAAGCTACATAGGACGTGCTGAAAAGGTGCCAGTACTGCATTATGGCAGAGGGCGACTTGCTTGAACACATTCTTTAGACCGACATCACAGCGAATAAATCTCTACAAGCGTTATCCATGAAAAGAGCCATCTGTGTGAAACTTTGTACGACGTGGAAAAGGCACGTAGGTGACATAATATTACAAATTCTCTGCCGACAATGAATGGACAGGAAGCTAAAAAGCAACATTCCGTGTCAGTTTACAATTCTTCCTTTTGTGACAACCAGCGTAATTCACACGACGTTATCAAGCTTGTTATAATGCGTGTTTGCTTGTTGGGGCCTTGCTCTCAAATTCGAACTCATGAGCTTGTCATTTTTCCTCCGCATGCATTCTGCTACCGTAAGAGTGCAATTATCGTCGCAGAAACGGGAGCCGCGCTGTATTTCAACTGCCGCCCGAACCCACCGGCGTTTATCTCGGAACCAAGCACAAGGCGAAGCTCTGTCGTGGGCAGCACGAAAGGCGCGAAGCGAGCGATGTTTTTTACAAAGCATGGTTGAGAGCGCCGTAATCGTGGCGCATTGAGGCGCACAGAGCGCGCTGTCACACGGTATTTTTTTTTTTTTTAACTCCGCGGGCTTTCGTTTTTCCCGAATAAAAACGATCATGCTAAGCCTATCTCGTTGGAAGTGCTTGTGTTGGGCAATATTTGTGAAGCTCCACAACTTTCCTATAGACGTCTGAACGTTTCAAGCTATATTTAATAAGTTAATTAATTTATCTTGGCTAGTTACTCAAAAAAAGACGAGCAAAATAATGGTACTGTAGGTTTAGACAAACGCTAATGAAGTTAGAAGGGACTTGCAAGACATGACCAGGGGAAAGGCAGCAGGAAAGGATTGAATAACAGTCGACTTAATCAAAGATGGAGGAAATATGCTTGAAAAGCTTGCGGCCCTTTATACGCAATGTCTCACGATCTCGCGACTTGAAGTGTTCCGGAGAACTGGAAGGATGCCAACATTATATTACTCCACAAAAAGGGAGACTTTAACGAATTAAAAAAATTATAGGCCCATTAACTTACTTTCAGTACTGTATAAAATATTCTCAAAGATAATTTCCCATAGAATAAGACTGACACTTGACTTCAGTCAACGAACTGAAGATGCTGGTTTCAGAAAGGAATATTCTACAATGGATCACATCCATGTCATCAATCAGGTAATCGAAAAATCTGTAGAGTACAATCAACCTCTCTATACGGCTTTCATAGATTGTGAAAAGGCATTTGATTCAGTGGAGATACCGGCAGTCATGGAGGCATTACGTAATGAAGGAGTAGAGGAGGCATACGTGAATATCTTGGGACATATCTACAAAGATTCCACAGGTACCTTGGTTCTCCACAAGAAAAGTAGAAAGACACCTGTAAAGAAAGGGTTCAGGCAAGGAGACACGATCTCTCCACTGAATGCTTGGAAGAAGTATTAAAGCTATTAAACTGGGAAGGCTTAGGAGTGAGGATCGACGGCGAATATCTCGGCAACCTTCGGTTTGCAGACGACATTGCCCTGTTCAGCAACACTGGGGCTAATTACAAGAAGTTACTGAGCATCTTAACAGAAAAAAAATAAGACTGTAGTTGAAGATTAATATTCCGAAGACAAAGATAATGGTCAATAGCCTGGCAAGGGAACAAGAGTTCAGGATCGCCAGTCAGCCTCTACAGTCTGTGAAGGAGTGCGTTTGTCTAGGTCAATTGCTCACAGGGGCGCCTGATCAAGAGAAGGAAATGCACAGAAGAATAAAAATGGGTTGGAGAGCATACGACAGACATTATCACACCCTGACTGGAAGCTTACCATTATCACTAAAAAGAAAGGTGTACAATCACTGCCTTCTACCGGTGCTAACATATGAGGCAGAAACTTGGAAGTTGACAAATAAGCTCGTGAACAAGTTAAGGACCGCGCAAAAAGCTATGGAACGAAGAATGTTAGGCGTAAGTTTAAGGGACAGGGAGAGAGCGGTGTAGATTAGAGAGCAAACGGGGATAGCCGATATTCTAATTGACCTTAAGAGAAAAAAAAATGGAGCTGGGCAGGTCATCTAATGCGTAGGATGGATAATCGGCGGGCCATTCGAGCTACAGAATGGGTGCCATGAGAAAGGAAGCGCAGTCGAGGACGGCAGAAAACTAGGGGGGGTGATGAAATTAGGAAATTCGCACGCGCAAGTTGGAATCTGTTGGCGCCGGGCAGGGGCAATTGGAGATCGCAGAGAGAGTCCGTCGTCCTGCTGTGGGCATAAAAATAGACTGATATATTGGAAACTTTTCAGCTCTGTCCGCGCGGTGTCCGTTTAACCTGACGTTCATTGATTGTCCCGTTTCACCGATATATTGTTTCTTACAGAAGGAGCATTCAAGCATATAAATCACATCCGAACTAGTACAAGGAAAGCTAGTTTTCACTTCGTGTGTTTAACTATTTAACTTTTAATTTTGATGTGACTTTGTAGGTGCGTGCAGGTTTTGCACCTGAGGCGACAACATGCTTTTATTACGGGGGAGTGATGTTGGCTGAATTTTGCGCGCACTAAAAAATATTTAAAGTTTCTGTTGCGGCGATAGGTCACCTTTCGTACAACCGGGAACGCTTTTGTCAGACACTCGTTACTTGATAATATTGGGTGGTATTTTCGTAAGAAGTTGTTTGTCTGGGAAGGCATTATAGAATATTTTGCTATAAAGGCTGGTGGTCTGTCAGATTCTGGTGTAGAGCTGTTTCTTAGCTAATGCCGACTGCCTCTTCAATCCTTTCCTTCTGTGTCAGCTACGGGGCCTCGCCCTTCAAACGTGACTTTAATTTGAGAGAGGCGTTGTACATCGTAGCGAGGGCAGGTACACAATAGGTGCTCGATGGTTTCCTCGCACCCACAGGAGTCGCACGTCGGGCTCTCGGGAGTTGATGTCAAAAGCAGTGCACCGCACCATTTTCGCACTTATGCACCAGATCTCCGAAGGGATATTTTTTTTTTCTGGTTGGCGCATGATATATTTAGAAATATCACACAGCGTCTCCGAGCGCCAGCCGCCAACTAAAGCCCCTGCATACACGCTTCCATTTTCCGTTCTCCAATCCAGCAGAATCAAAACCATACGTAAAAGCGGCCCGGTCTGTAAGGTCGCGGGCGACGCTGTTGGCCGATTCATTTGGATTGACAGGAATGCCATCAAGTGAGTCTTATTATTCACCTGCACAAATAAAGGAATGGTATGCCATTGCAGACATGAATATTATATGCAAAGCATGCAAAAAGGATATATGCACACTTGAACATCTGCTCTGGGAGTGTGGGTCGCTCGGCCGGGCATTTCCCGGAATCGGTTTTTAGGAATGATCAGATCTCCAGATCATATCCCCCAAGTCCTGGCTGTCCAGTACGCCCGTGATAGGGCTAGGAGGCTTGACCTCCCGGTCCCAACATGGGGCTAGCCAGGCAGGTGGCAACACCTTGTACAGGACAAGAATAAAGTTTTTCCTCCTCCTCCTCCTCCTCCTCCTCCTCCTCCATTTTCCGTCAACCAGCAGCGTCGGCGCGTCGATGTGGCGACTTCAGCTGAAACTGGCACGCTCTCGTGCACGCGCACGTGTGCGGCAAGACATGTACGCGCGAATCGCATCGCTGAAACGACAGAAATGTGCGTGCCATGGTGGCCATAGCTTTAGCCCCGAGGGAACACCGGGCACGTGCCCCCCTCCCCTCCCCCCCCCCAGAAGAAAATAAAGATCGGTATGCCAAGCAGCTTGCACCTCTCCCCACCTCCCGAGAAATATTTCTAACTACGCCACTGATAGTGGGCTACACACACGCACATAGCCATACCAGATTGGAAGGAAAATGGAAGGACTCTGGCCATACGTTGTTATACGAGACCAAAAGGGAGGGAAAAAATTCGAGGGCGACTCAACTTGAAGTCGTTGAAATATAATTTCTTCCTTGGCGAGTTGAGGTTGCGCATGAGGTATATAAACCACAGAAGTTATTGTGAGAGCTAGGGTGCCTGAATGATCTCTAGGTTGCCTGAATGGTTCCTCCCTCGCCATTCAGGCACCTTAGTGAAAGCCGCGCTGGAGCGACAATGTTTGATCGACGTCAACTGTAGCGGTTGAATAGCATTCCAACTTTTTGAGTGCACGGTGTTTAGCTTCTAATTTCTAGATTTTCGTGCGGAGTATATGGTTGCGTTATACACGGTGACAACATTCTTTGTATATAGTGTCGTTTTCCCCTCATTGGTTACGTTATCTGGCGATCGCATTTACTGTAAGGTACCTGTACATAGACAATTTTTTTTTTACTTATTCTAATAAATACAACGAAAAAAAGAAAAGCGATTACGGTGTAGTGATTCAGGCATCGGGCTGTTGTTCTGGAAGACCGAATTGTGATTCCACCATCGGACAGGAATGTTTTATGAGGATTATATTATTATTCAAGAAGCGCAAAAGGATTCGTGACAGGGACCTACGAACTTATGAGAGAAAAAAAGATGCTTCGCATGAAAGAAAAAAGGATGCGGAAAAAAGTGTTTGGGGAGAGGGAAAGCTAGCTTTAAAAGCGTGCTCAGAGGTGTTCCGCAGCCGGCAAATCTTGGCATTACTAGGCCTATCGTTTTATGCAAACTAGAAGGATAAGGTCTTCATGTGCAAAGAATACATCAAGCGCCGAAGAAAAGCGTGAATTAAGCCTGAAGAAAAAGGCAGATGCGAAACCAAGCGTGTAAGGTTAGCCCTAGTTATTCGCCGCTCAGTATCGCGTATCCTCGAGTGCCTTTCCATTTTTGAATGCTGTGGATAGTTTGGCTTGTCTGCGCGAGTGTTCTTTCTATGAGAAATAGAAGAAGGCTTTTAGACATGACGCTACGACAAGATTGTGCGGCGTTTCTTACGCACACGAAGAGCTACTTTTATGTTTAAGCTCTATGCGCACAAAACTTGTGTTCTTCCCGCCGCACTACGTCTGTCTTGAGGTTCTTCATACTCTTCGCCAATTCATGCCTACGGCGCTTCTGGGCGCTCGCGTGCATTGACACGCCACGCTAGTTTTCACGGCCTGCACGTCGCATTACGGCGAGACGTACACGAGGCGAAGCCTCCCAATGCTGTCGCCAACGTATGGACGTGACGGCAGCCGAAGAAACGTGTAAGGTGCCCCGAGTCACGACGGCGCAGCAACTCCACTGGCCCTGCCTCCTTTAATTCTTGCTTCGGATATCATGCGCTTCGCAGCGACGCAGCATTCTGAAAGCCGTTCGTCACTGTACGGAGCGTGCAGCGCGGAAGATATATAACGGCATCACGTACGCGTACCATCACACGGGCACTTACCTGGACCGCCTGGAATTAACGGCGTGCCAGCACGCAGCCTTTTTCTCCTCGACAAAGGCGCCCCGAACGGACGAGAGAGGCGCCGTACGCACGCTACGGGTTGATTTAGTGAACACATGTTAGCGTCAGCAGTGAGGCTCATGAAATGAACAGGGCGCTAATCGATGCGCGGTCGCCGGCGTGGAGAACGGAAGGCGTGACTTGCCCATCGGGAGAGCACGTCTTTCCGGATTATTCACTTTGCTCCCTTCTCCTATGCACGACCGGGCCAGCTCCTGTCGAATGGCCCACCTCGGTCATAACTGGGCGGGGCGTTTGTGTTGCCCGCGTTCTACTTGCATCCTCGTTTCGCACGCCGTGTTGCGAGTACCTGCAAACTTGCGCAGCATTCAGTCGTTCTAGGCGAGACGCCGCGAGGACTAGAAAAGGTCAAAATAATTGTTCTTGAATAATGAAGGAAATGTTACGCCCCGGACCTTCAAATTGGCATACTGGAAATGCTGTAGCCAGGCGGCTTGGCGTTATTTCTAATGGAAGCATGCGGGCGTCCTTGCATTCCTTCCAAATTCGGAATGCAACCGTTGTTAACAGTGACAAACCCACAAACTCCCAATCAGTGTCGTAGCTACACAGCCGCTGCAGGTAATCGTTTAGAAAAATAAACCATCAAAGGATGACACGCATAACCTTTACGTATATATATATATATATATATATATATATATATATATATATATATATATATATATATATATATATATATGCTGTTCATTATGCTATATTCATTATGCTCACCATTAATAACAATCTCCGACACATTTGTAACAGTAAGAGAATTTATTGCTGATGATTACAATATTGAGTAGGTTCACTTTGTGCTGGAGGTGCAAAATAACAAAGCTTCTTAAAAAGTAATGTGTCTCCCCAAGACTCCTAGGGATCTACCGAGTCCAAGGAGAAAAAAAACAACACTTGGCAGTGCTTCATGTTGTTTTTTTTTACCATATGTTCCCTTTGCATAAACTGAGATGCAAGACACCGCAGGTGTAGGTGTGAAACTCGTGTGTCCTTACTGAGGCCATCATTTTTCAGAATGTTCTAAATCATGATACTTCACAGCAGACTTTTGTTCAACTATACGTGCATGACTGAAAGATGAAAGTATTAGTTTCTTACATAACTATACCAAAATGACTGCAAAATATGTTCTATAGTGTTCGATGAGAGTCATGGCCATCACCAGCGACACATGCAAATTAACACAAGTAGGTAGTTGATAAGGTAAAACAGTGACAGCGATCGCTGAATGATGAAGGCGGATCAAGTTTCAGAACATTGGCACTACGTGGCACTACCATTACCAAAGTGGGAAAGAAATTGAGAATGTGTCTACTTTCCCACAAAATGAAAGAAGGTGAGTGATATCACAGCCATGTTAAAGAATATGTCACCAGACTTTCCCAATAGAATAAAGTCATTGCAGCTGTTTGCAAAGTAAACAGACCAATGATCATGCATAGACCCCCGTTTACAATCACAAACATACAACTATGCAGATTGGGAAGGACTATATAAAACAAAATACTGTACAGACTCGCATATAAAATGAGCACTTTTACCAATGATTTAGCGTCCCAAATTTCCACCTTGTACTATATGCGGATCCAAACCAAAATTTCAGTCAAAAATCGGGCTCAGTGTTTTTACTTTGTAATTGCTACATGCCTACTACTATCATCCTCTAGTGTACAGGACGATCCTCTAGCCAGCCACTCTGTGCAAGTGAATTGCAGATGCATGGCGAGCATCCTGGAGAACCTGGTGCATCACACTTTTAACAAGTGTGGCATTTCAAATGCACTCGGCGACACGGAAGATGATTATCTCTGGGAAGAATTCTCGGACAAGGAACTGTCCAACGACAATTAATGAAGTGCAAAGTCTGATGTAAACAAATGTTCTTGCCAAGTTTACATCACTTTTATTATATGCGTATGAAACTATTTTTTTTTTTTTTGCTTTTTTCTGTCATCTCGCGTTTTATTATATGCAGTTCTGTATTAAATGCACATTTGTATCGTCAGCATCTTAGCTATAATGACACAAATTTGTTAAACCATAAAGCACATTGTAGTGCGCCTTCCATCAGATGGAAGGTGTATGTGCTCATATACACAGCATAACCTTGCTGGCATGTGCTCTTACATTTTCAATGTATCGCACCGTTGAAGCCCAGTCCCAGTAAAACGACAAAAACCAAAAATGTATTACGACGTAATTTGATATGCCATCATACTGCAGCTTTCCTACACGATACTTTCAGAATTTAACACAACAAAATGTCAGGTGTATCTTCTAAAACAGCAAAAAAAAAAAAAAAAATCACGCTCATTGCACACACCATACCACATAATAAAAACATATGTCAACTACACTTGTAACGTGGACTCCTATGAGGCAATCTTACAATTAGAAAGGGGCATAATTTTGTCAGAGGTATGTAAGAAATTATAAACTTCTACTG
The DNA here is from genome assembly GCF_050947875.1 of Dermacentor variabilis. NCBI lineage: Eukaryota > Metazoa > Arthropoda > Arachnida > Ixodida > Ixodidae > Dermacentor > Dermacentor variabilis. The sequence continues at coordinate 62,915,916 of NC_134569.1, read as the reverse complement.
AAAATGTCTTCATACCTTAAACAAATTGCTCGATAAATCCTTCTCAAGTTAAAACACTGACTAATGGCTCACATTCAATATTTCATAGCTTGTAAGTGTTACGAGTTTTCTGCCTTGGCGCTCATTGGCCATACCTTGCCCTTGCATCATAAAACCTCAAATATCATAATCATAAGGGTTCTGGTTTCAATGCTTTCTTGCTGGGGTAGCAAGGAAGATTAATTAAGTAAGTAAGTAATACACCCATAAAAAGCAACAGGATTACTCCTTACCAGTCAAGAAGAATGTCGGGTTGCTCACTTTGAGGAATCCAGTTTTACACCTTTCTTGCATCTTGGCTGGAAAAATCTTTGTGCTTACATGAAGCAAGCCACACAATTTTATTCCAGAAATGCAGTTCTGGCCTATTAAGGGGCCCTGAAACACTTTTCTAACTAACGACAGCATGGCATCATTATAAAAGGATGCTGTCTCGTGAATCTAATTCGAAAAGAAATTGTTTGACTCTTTCAACTATAAGTGGCGTCATCGTACCGATAGCCGGCTTTCTCTCTCTGCATTTTTGCTGGCGCACTGGAAGCTACACAACGGAGATGTCAATTGGGCAAGGCCCTGGCCAAAAGTTTAACGCTGTAATGGCGAAACAGCTCGTCGCAGCACCCCGTGGTGGCCGCAGTAGACTATTAGCTACCCAGCCCACTGCTGCCATCTCGCATGTGCAGCTGACGCAGCGGCGTGCAGTGCAAAGAATGAATTATTTTTCTGTCTTTCTGAGATTGCAGACATATATATTTTGCATTTATTTAACTCGAAACTAGAAATTGTGTATTACTGAGAATACTCTTATGATCACGAAATCAGCCAATAGCGTTGGTGGGTTCAGCTGCTTTTCATATGGCGCTGCATGATGATACTGCGGTAGCGAGAACAAGCAATTTTTTGCCGTTCTTGACACTAGATTGTACGTTCCCTGCTGAGGCAGTGTAGTGATATTTTGCGGACATGTTCAGAGCAGCCTCTATGATAGATTGGCAATGTTTTCTTACTGTGTTAAAAAAAAAGTGTTTCAGGGCCCCTTTAAGAAGAAGGTTTAGCTTGGGATTTCCTAACTATTTACATACGAAAGGACAAATTATTTTTTTCCGCAACCACAGCATCAAATTTGACGAGATCTGTTGCATTGAAAAGAAATTAAATCTAGTAACCGTTGGAAGCGAATTATTGATTTAGGCCATCAATTATTTAATAAAGATTGTTCAAAATAGTAACACTTTGAAAACCAATACCAGCAGGTTTACAACTCTATAAATCATCAATGAGAACTGATATCACAATTCTCTAAGCTGCATCTAACAATACATGTAAAGCAGACAAAATTTATGTATTACACATGGCTTGTAAGTACACCACTAACACGTGATCAGGATTTTTACAAGACCCTTGTAAACATTGTAAGAAATTTACCTAAGATATAAATGAATATATCAAATTTGTTCACTTTGGATGTGCTAACAGATGCAGCTTACAAAGTGCAATTTCTGCTGTTGGTGCAGAATTGCGGTTTTGCAAACTTAATGCTTCTATGTTTTTTTTTTCAGACTTTCCAATTTTCATACAATCTTCTAAAAAATAAAGATTAGTGCCCTAAATCAAAATTTTGCTTTCAACAGTCACTAGAATTCAAGTTTCTCTATCTCGGAAAAGCATTTCTATGTTTTGCATGTATTTGAATAGGCGGCATCAGAGTTAGGTTCGAGCTAAAGCTTCCTTTTAAGTATGAGTCTCTATGGTCCTCGGCAGTGATAAATGCAAAGTAGAGCTCTCAATATCCCACACCACACTTCGTTGAAATGCTAAGTCTACCATGTGTACGCATAATAGGTGGCATTCCAGAACCCTTCCCCCTCCCTTCTCAATATAAAATTTTGGCTATGCCAGTGGTCCAAGGAATGTTCTTTGCTCTATGCCACTTATGTGCTCAAGCTCCATAAGCAGTCACAATCACTTAATAAAGTTTCACTGTTATTGTAATGTACTTATATACATATATGTTCAACTAGAACACACAGTGCAAAATAGTACATACAGAAGTATGAGAGCAACGTCTCTTAGCTGCTCATAGGAAAGGGACAGCTTCAAAGAGAGCCAAGAAAACACTTAAAGGTATTATAATCAAAATTTTAAAAAAGCAAGAATGTGTGTGTTGAACAGCACACTATGAAAGACTTCATCAGGTGATAATGACAACATGCAGATATGCTGCTGGAATTGGAATACCAAACACAAGCTCTCGACGTTAAATGAAATCTGATCAATAAGTAACAACGGGTTCCACCACATTACAATGTTACATGCGATATCAGATAAACAAGACAACTTAAGGCTGACCATCAGCAACCACATCACACAAAATAAAACTTTCTTGCAACTAGATTTTTTGACTGGTTTGTGGACGGAGTATGGAAAACATCCAGTGTAAAGTTTGAACAGACGCTTCCAACATTAACAAACTTCCTACAAATACAAAAAATACAAGCTCTTCAAGTTGTGTGACCAGTACAGTTGTGCACAATTAAAACAATATATGACAAGTCTCTTACGCTATATATATGTGGTTATAAGCTTTCTTGTGGGAGTTTATACATTGTCATATGACTTAGCACTTGTCTAAATCAATAAACTGCAACAAATATAATATTATATACTGTCAGTTACAGTTCTACCAGAGCCATTTCAATAAACAGAAAGATGTGAGCACTATAAGTATTGCTTTAACATTTCCTTTTAACAGAATATGCTCCAATACTTCCTCATTTGCAATTGTGTAAAGTTTGGATGATGATGCCAGTAATAAAAATGGGATTACGTAATTGTGGAACTTAACAAAACCACGTGTCTGTTGAAAAGTTTTTTCAAGAAAATATTTTTTAAATGTTGCACAGTATCTTTTATTTTTTTTTCAGTCGCAAATAAGAACTTAAATAAACGGCATTAGGTCGACTCAATGAGAAGTTGAAACAGGTGATATATTTGAATTTCTTTACTGTTCTAATAATCTTGCAAATTACGCACATGTGACTGAATATTAAACCACTTTTTGCTTTTAAAGAAAGTTATTAGTAAATAGTAAAAAATCGTCAAAGGTCAGTGGCCTACGACGACAACATTACTCGCTAGAATAGCAGCTTGGGCTTGTTGGTTTTCCATCCTGCTTGTAACAGCGCAAAATGTAGACAAGAGACGAGACAAGAAGACACCACAAGCGCTGACTTTCAACAACATTTATTCCGAAAGAAACACGGCTTCTGATAACCATTGCCCACACGTGTCGCAGTCACGTGATCGCACATCATGGGAAACATGCACTTTTTTCTTTTTTGCACTCAAGATAGTGGTTGCACATGCAAAAGCTCAAGTTCTTTTTTTGTCAGTAACAAGGACGCGGTCACGAAGTCTGGTAATCTCGGCTGCCTCAATTATCTCCTGGACCAGCTAGTCATTGTGTTTCTTCAGCACTTTACAGCATCTGAATTCTGCGGCGCAATCTTTTGAGGGGCAATCCCTGATATATCTAGGCATCCATATCAGGGATTGCCCCTCAAAAGATTGGCCGCAGAATTCAGACTTGAGCTTGTGCACGTGCAACCACTATCTTGAGTGCAAAAAAGAAAAAAGTGCATGTTTCACATGATGTGCGATCACGTGACTGCGACACGTGTGGGCAATGGTTATAAGAAACTGTGTTTCTTTCGGAATAAACGTTGTTGAAAGTCAGCGCTTGTGGTGTCTTCTTGTCTTGTCTCTTGTCTACATTTTGCGCTGTTACTAGCAGGACAATATTACGAAATGTGCTTTTTCTTACGTTTGCGAAAATGCTTAAAGCCACGCAATTATAAATACATCAAATTTATTTATTTACAGTGTAAACAGAAGGGAAGGGTAAGTAGCTCATGGCATTTACTGGATTTGTGAACAAAGTGAGTTCTTAAAGAAAACTCACCAAAGCAATACATTCTTCAAACATGCTCCTCTTTGGGAGTCTGTTCCTACTTCTCTGTACATCCCAGTGTGTTGTGATTTACTACAGAGATAGGTCTTTGATGGATAACAAACCTGTGCCTTTCCAGACTTCTACGAATCTTTAAAGTAAAAATTTTTTTTTACTCGGAACATCAAAATTGGAAAAATGTTAATTTATTGAAAAATATATATGGAACAACATTTCAATCTTGCTCAATGTCACCAAAATTGTTCTCCGAGGACTGTAGAATAATATTATGAAAAACATGTTGCATCGTTTTTATTGAGACAAAGTTATAAATGTTCGAATATTGTGTTTCGAGTGAGCGGTCCACAGCGCAGAAGTAAGAATTTCTTGCGAAAAAGTAATAGAAAGATGTGCCTCCTTCTCTTGCTAGCCTTACTCAATGACAATAATGGGGTATTTGGGGTCAGTGGAAAATGTTTTTTGACCGAAAGAGAACTGTCTGGACAAAATGCACTCGCATCGATAGCGACTTCAGTAACGAGGCCACTTTTCCTCGTTAACCGGCAGCAAGCAGCTTCCCAACCCTCCATTCTTCTTCTTCTTTCTTTTTTTTCCCAGCAAAGCGCGAAAATGAAAGCTATGGAAATGCGGTGGGCCAACAATGTCTGCCTTCTGCAGTGTATCTGTGTGCCTATTCAGACGATGTCGAAGCACAGACGACAGTGAAATACATATATGCAGACAACAGCAAGGTGCGCGGCTCTGCCAGTAAGCCAAATTTATAAAGAAATTTCTAAGCTTTACGTTATGTCATTTGGAGCTCTTTATTTAGGTTACAATAAGTTGCAGCTGTTCTGTCTTGCAGGCTCTGCTTGATTTCAGGCATGGTTCAGGTTACTGGGTACAGCCGCTTGAGTTACAGCGGTCAGAGTCAGCAAGGGTGATGCACGATGCATCTTGAAGGAGCTGGACATAGCACTCAGGCTTTGAAAGCACACTTAATTTTGGTTCTGTGACCATCCTGCGCACGGAAGGCAACTATGGCTAAGCCTTACAGCTGTGGCGAATGAGTTGTTTGAGCCAGCTACTTCATGGTGCACAAGAAGAAAGTTCCATTCCAGCAAAATTTCTGTGATGTTGAAAATGTCAGTGCCTCTATGTTGCGAAAGAACTTGCAACAAGGTGCGCATGGAACTGGAGATGAAGATCAGACCTGTCAACACAGCTTCAAGCGGTATGAGGACGACGACGACGAAGAAGCGCTCGTCCCTAGTCAGAGATCGGCTCCGTGATTGCTAGCCAATTACGCAGTGCTACTTACCTCGTACCAAAGTTTTGCTTGCACCAATGTGTCCGTGAAGGCGAGCGGCATCGACCGATACCAGCTGACCCCAGAGGTGCTTTGCCATATTTCGTGCCTGCTTCTACTGCCGCCGTGCGGAGGATTGCTAGGCTTAGGCGTGTTCCGCGGACACTCGGCCCAACAACACCGTCGCACCGACAGCGGCCTGCCGTACACCTCGGCGGCTGCCACTCGTCAGCTCCGAGATGGAGGCGCCCTCTGAAACAACAATCGCTGGGGCTACAACAAGTACACAGCAAAGGGCCGCAACCTGTACCAACACGCCACGGAACTCGACTTCACCCTCATCACGGACCCGACACATCCGACGAGAATTGGTAACTCCGTGTCCCGGGACACCACTCCAGACCTCACGTTCGTCAAGAACGACATCCGGGGCGCGATCACCTGGAGAAACACGGGGATCGACCTAGGCAGCGACCACACCATCGTGGAAATCGGCATACCGGAACACAACGACACCAGCGTCAAAACACACAGATGGATAGACTGGGATGCCTTTCGAGACGCCAGAAGCCAGAAGAGCGACGGTGACGACGAGATCGAAGACATCGACTCGTGGACGGCCGAAATCACCAAGAGCGTACGCGACGCGACCAAAGAGATTGAAACGGGCGCGGAGATTGACAAAGTAGACAGCCGGCTTGCGCATCTCATCGAGGCCAAACAGTCGATACTAAATCGCTGGAAGAAACAACGGCTTAACCGCAGACTGAGAAAGAAGGTGGCGGAGCTGAACCGAGCGATCGAGGATCACTGCCGCGCTCTCTGCATGCAACAGTGGAACGAGATCTGCAACGCGGCAGACGGGCAGATGCATAGCGGGAAGACGTGGAACCTACTGCGGCACCTGCTCGACGAAACGAAGACCAAGTCGCACCAAAGGGACAGACTCGCCAAGCTCATACATCGGGCGGTCTCAGCACACGGCGTCGACGAAGTCACCAGGCGCATTAACGACAAATACCTGCCGACTACACCTACCGAACAACACGCGCCGTACAGCGGCCTGCCTAACGCGAACCTCGATCGTGACATCGACGTCGAGGAGGTACGCGCGGCCCTGCACGACCTCAACAGCCGGTCGGCAGCCGGCCCGGACCTCGTCACGAACAAGGCGCTCAAGAACCTCGATGACGGCTCGATTGAAAAGCTCGCAAAATACTACAACAAGTGCTGGAGAGCGGGAGCGCTGCCAAAGCTGTGGAAGACAGCCAAGACCATCCTGATCCCCAAGCCGGGGAAGCCGCCGGACACGGATAACCTCCGGCCCATCTCGCTCACGTCCTGCGTGGGCAAGGTGCTGGAGCACGTCCTGCTCAACAGGTGGCAAGACTACCTGGAACGAGAAGGGCTGTACCCGGCCACTTTGATCGGCTTCAGACAGCATCTCAGCACGCAGGACGCGATGCTGCAGCTCAAACACCAAATCATCGATGATGGCGGCAGCGCCCGCGACAACAAAGCCATCCTAGGGCTCGACCTGCAGAGCGCCTTCGATAAGGTGAAACACTCGGCGATTCTGTCCCAAGTCTCCAAGCTCAACATGGGAGAAAGATCCTACAACTACATCAAGGACTTCCTCACGGACAGGACCGTCGAGCTACGAGCAGGCGACCTACAGACGCAAGAGAAGAAGCTCGGGAGCACCGGAACACCACAGGGATCGGTCATTTCGCCAATGCTGTTCAACCTGGTAATGATCGGAGTGGCCGAAAAGCTCGGCTGCATCGAAGACGTCAGGCACACCATCTACGCGGACGATATCACGATATGGGTGACTGGTGGCAGCGACGCCCACATCGAGGGCGCGCTGCAAGCCGCCGTCGACGCAATAGAAGACCAGCTGGAAGGCACCGGACTGAGATGTTCGCCGAGCAAATCGGAGCTTCTCATACTCCCACCTACCAAATACAGCAGAGGCAAGACTAGACAACGCGAAAACGAAAAAATCAGAATCGTGACCAAATCCGGCAACGTAATCCCCGAGGTCGGCAAAATTAGGATCCTAGGCATGGTCATCGAAAAGCACGGAAGGAACGGCGAAACCATCACCCGTCTCAAGGCAAAAACGGCCAACACGATTCGACTCCTCAAACGAGTCACTTCCCGAAAGGCTGGCATGAGGGAGGAGAGCCTAATTAGGCTCGTCCAATCTTTCATCATCGGCCACGTCGCGTACGTTGCAGCCTACCACAGATGGCTGCAACACGAACGAAACAAAATCAACGTGCTCATCAGAAGAGCGTACAAGACAGCGCTGGGCTTGTTCGAGTCCACAAGCACGACCCGCTTGTTTCAACTCGGACTACACAATACGCTCGAAGAAATAGCCGAAGCGCAACGGACCTCTCAACTGGAGCGGCTGTCCATGACCAAAGCCGGGAGGAAGATACTGGACGATCTGGGAATAAGACGCTCGAACGAGGTGGAGATGAAGCTCCCCGTCCCCGAAGAGGTCCGACGCCAGACCAGAATCGACCCCATACCGAAGAACATGAATCCCGAGTTCAACAAGGGAAGAAGAGCGGTGAGGGCCAAGGCTCTCATCGACCAGCATGCCAACGACGAACACGCGCGGTACGTGGACGCGGCCGAATACCAACGGGACGCCTTCGCAGCGGTCGTCATAGAGGCGTCAACCGGCGCCACGAGGACGGCAGCGAGCGTGAGAAGCACCAAAGCGGAGCAAGCGGAGGAGGTAGCCATCGCCCTGGCCATCGCCGACGCAGACTGCCACACGGTGCTGAGTGACTCAAGACAGGCGGTGCGAAACTTCGCCAAAGGGCAAATCTGCAGGGAGGCTGAGCGCGTACTGCGAGCGGTAAAACTAGACGAACGAAAAGTACGACTCAAGTGGTTCCCGGCGCACGCGGGCGACGCGTCGGAACGCAATGAGAACCATAACGAGACGGCACACGCCGCGGCGCGAGCGCTAACCAACCGCGCCCCGGCGACAGACCGTCCGACGTGGTTCGGAACCAAGGACCGCATGACGGATTACAATGAAATCACGAAGGCCTACCGCTTGGCTCGCAGGACTCTTCCACCCCCGCACCCGAGACTGAGTCGAGCGGAGGCGGTAGTACTGAGACAGCTCCAGACCGGATCGCTACCGAGCCCGAAACTGTTGAATCGCATGTACCCCGAGACATATCCGACAGATATGTGCAGAGTCTGCCGGAGGGGGGCCGCAGACTACACGCACATCTTGTGGGACTGCATTAAATATCCAGAAGACGCTAACTCAAGAACACTCCCACCGCGGCTCGAGGCAGCCGCGAAGAGCTACGACCGAGACGATCAGCTCTGGGCCGTCCAGCAGGTCCTCGAGGCGCCCGAAAGGCACGGACCCAGCGAGCCGGCAACGGCGAGCGGAGACCCGCGCCGAGTAACGGCACCTTCGAGGATGACGTAGGCCCTCGTCGGGGCGCGCGAGCGCCCAACTGCAGGCATAAATAAAGTTTCTCCAATCCAATCCAATCCAATCTCGGCTTTCTCAGACTCTGGGAATACTGGTGACATCTTCGTCCCTGAGGCAGAGACGATCGGTGATCTGAACAGGTACGTGGAGTTCACTGATGTTTCACCTTTGAGGCCCCCCAGTCGTGTTCCTCGATGACAAAGTAAAGCTTACACAAAAAGGAAGCAAAACGAAATCGGAAGTGCTGTTGCAGTCAAAACTCGATCAAGGGTCAGCACTCTCTTTGGGAGAACCGATAACCCTGGACCCTATAGGAACAATTGTGATGACTGCCTTGAATAGTTGGGAAACTTGAGGAAAGCCTACAAAGTGCCTACATCTTATCAAGAACGCCTATAATTCTTGACACTGCTGTCAGCGAACTTAAGCTACAAAAAATCCAGGTTGCCATTCCCAGTTTATCAAAGTACATGATCCACAAGCCTAAATGTTGGCATGAGAAGCACAGCATAAGGGCAGCCCCAGATACACTTCAGTGGTGCTGTTTAAGAGCTCAAGATGAGTGTAGACCGCTATGGACTACTACACAAAACACGAGTAAAGGTGCTCATGACAGAGCCGAATCAAGAAAGACGTGCACGTTGTTCTTGATGGTGAACAGCAGTACATGCCCAGAATATTTGACTCGCTCAATATGAGAGGCATATCATATGTTCAAGGCAGCTAATCCAGACGTTTCAATGGCATTGTCGAAGTATTAGTCCCATCGTCCGAAGTGGGTTCTGCTTGCTCCCTACCAAGAAGTGTGCCATTGTGCGTATCGTGGCAACCTCAAGCTCTGCATTTCAGCACGAAAAAGTTTCATGGGTGATGCCTATACTATCTAGTACTATAAGCGATGGAATAAATATAAGAACACTGGGATTCCATGCGAGACTGAGGTCACATATACAATGTGGCAAATTGGAGACACTGTAAAGAAAACATTGCGGCCGATTTCGTATGTGAAGGAATTAGGTAAGTAGATTTCCAAGTAGGCCCTGCATAACTATATATGGTAGGCACAAGCTGCAGCCATTTGTGAAGTGAAACAATGCGAGCGGCAAGCATCCCTCGTTTTGTATGTTGATTTCACAGGAAACTAGACTACCATCATTTCAAATGAGCTTCAATACTACCACTGGAACAAAAAACAAGTGCCAGTTTTCAACTCTGTTATAACCACCACAAAAATAGCACACAATTACGTTGTTATAAGTGATGACATGTAGCACGATGCAGCCCATGCTTGCTTCGCATTAAGCAAGATTCATAAGTGCCTTGAAGACCCCCCACAAAGCCACGTCGCCTACGTAAGTTAGCCAGTGTTAACCACTTCAAAAATAAACTTCAATTGTATGAACTTGTAGGTGAAAATTGTGAGTCAGTAAATTGGCTGTTCTCTGCGACCGGACATGGAAAAAAACTCATGTGGCATAGTTGGAAGAGTCGTAAAGGATCAAGCTTCTCTTCACAGCCTAGGGGCAGAAAATGGAAAACTAATACAGCCGGCATTTGAAATGGTCGCACCACTACAAGGCAAGCTCAAAAACATCCAGCTGATTCCTACACTTTCGAGCGAGATTGAGTGTTTTTGCGATGAAACAAGGAAGGAGTGGGAACTCATCACCCGTGTGTGAGGCATCCATGGCATGCTTGGCTATGCTGACCAGATGTGACTTGCTCTAAACGTGTTTCGTCTATGGCAAGAACTGCTGCAACCAAACTTCACATCATCAAAATTTTTTAAACTCGTTTTGATTCCATGTGCTGTGAAAATGAACGCTTTTGTGTTAACTAAACTAACAATCTTGGCGACTGCTATCCAGGAGCACATCTCCTTCCCTATCTTTCTCTTTCATAAAGACCTTTAAATTTGGACTGGCACAACAATGCAACACATGCATTGAGTGAATGCATCCATTAGCCTCCAAGACGCTGATTCTGTTTCGTGCAATAAGATGAAAGAAAGGAAAGCAGTCACTGGGTGTGCTTCTTGATGACAAGGAATACCCATCACTGTACAGGCTATGCAAGGGCATTTCATTCAAACAGTTCTTCGTTCCCGGAAATATTTTTCACCAACTGCAAATACCTCATCCTTGCCATTGAACAAGGCTCAGAAGAGAAGGAGGCGTGTCCTTGCATTACCTTTTCGCAATAAATGCTCACTTCCGCACTTTGGACAAGTCTTGAAACACAATATTCGAACATTTGTCACATTGTTCCAATGAAAATGATGCAACATGTTTTTTCATAATATTGTTTCACAGTACTCAGAGAACAACATGGGGGACTTTGAGCACACTTGAGAGGGGGTTTTCGTATAACATTTTTCAACAAAGTAACCTTCTTCCAATTTTGATATTCCGAGTAAAAACAGTTATTACAATAAAAATTAGAAGAATAAAAAGGCACATGTTTGTTGTCCACCTAAAGGCCTACCTCTACTGTAAACCGCAAAAAGCTGAGAAGTACAAAGAAGTAGGAATAGAGACCCAAAGATGAGCATGTTTCTTTAAAGTTACCTTGTTCACAAATCCAGAAAATGCCGTAAGTTCCCCTTTACTTCTATTTGCAGTGGAAATATAGATATCTGCTATATTAGATTTGTATGGCCTTAAGCATTGTTGGGAATTTAAGAAAAAGCACATTTCATAAAATTGTTGCCATTACATGACAACCTTTAATAATTTTTTTCCATGTTACTAATAGCTTTCTTCAAAAACAAGTAGCAGTTTAGGACTATTCAGTCATATGTGCCTGATGTGTAAAATTATCATAAAAATTTAATAATGTGAAATGTACTACTTGTTTCGATCTCTCGTGGCCATTAGCACGTGACAACATAAAATTTGCCCCTGTTCCTTCTGCAATGAGCACTGAATGTTTAAGTTGAGGGATACAGTGATCAAAATTAGAACTAGTCAGTTTGATAGCCCCACCAGCTGCAGATCAATTCAACCTTTTAATTAAAATTAAATTATGGTGTTTTACGTGCCAAAACCACTTTCTCATTATGAGGCATGCCGTAGTGGAGGACTCCGGAAATTTCGACCACCTGGGGTTCTTTAACGTGCACCTAAATATAAGTACACGGGTGTTTTCGCATTTCGCCCCCGTTGAAAATTCAACCTTTTCCGCTAACCATATTATGCAAAGCCTCATTTCTGGAGTACATGCCTGATTACATTGCAATCATTAAGGTCCTGCTATGCTAGGATGCTCATAGCTTTCAAAGCTATTCTTCAGTTAACAACTGCCAACCACTGGATGGGCAACTTCGGAGGCCCCATTTCACAATCCAAGCACACTGCTGCTGTACCAGTGTTAAGGTGAGAATAATATGGCACTTCTCTCCCCGCCAAATATGTACACCACTCAAAGTCACGCTGATCAGCCGCTCGCCCTCCTGGATAGAAATCATGAAGTCAGCACTGTCTTTGCGGGCTCTTTCAACTCTCCACGATATTGGAGCTCATGCTTTCACCCTCGATTTCAGAATAAGGTGCCTCCCTCTTGAATCGAAAGTACAGGTATCTGCCAAAAAAGAACCAATACAGGAAAGACTTAGCACACTATGCACATCCTAAATTTTACATGTTCATTGTTACTGGCTATAACTACATGACCATTCGTTATTCAGAACGATGAAGCAGCAAAATGCTCACAATACATACATGTACCCTTGACGAGGACAGTTCATTCAATCAAAATGACATTTGCCACCTGGGCTGGGCTCTCAGCCAAGTATCAATATACAGTAAAACCTCGTTAAACCGTACCCGCTTAAACAGTAGTGTCATTTTAAAATAAGTCAAATCCCCGACTCAGTGGTCATTGAACATAATGTGTTTTGTATCCGCATAAACCGTACCAGCTTATTGCATACGTATCGGCTAACACGTGCTTCCACTTTTCATTGCGGAAACACCGCGGTGTGTCGTCTCCATCGGGCGGCCCGGCAGAACAACAAGCCTCAGAAATCATAATAACGGCCTCCAAGCGCCCTGTGCGTTTGCGTGTGAAGCCACGTCAACATCAACATCATTTCGACGCCGTGCCAGAGAGCGTTGTGGCATCATACAAGCGAGGACTCGCGTCATGCCAAAGCTCAGATAAAAAAGTCACCGGGTGCTCAGCATAGAAAAATAAAACATTGTTTGTAATATTGAATGTGACACTAAGAAGTCGGCGCTGGCACGCGACGTGGATCTACTGTTATAACACACGCATAGGCAACGACAACAACAACTATGGTGTGTGGCATTTGGAATGCAAAGAAGTTACTCGGCAGCGCTGCTGCATCCGCCAAGAGATGTCGGCTACGAGGTTAGACTTTTCGCCATCGTTGCCGAAGTGTCGCCTAGTGACATTTCAAATGACATAAGGATGACACGGAAAGCGACAGCACAGGCAATTCAGGCACAACAGTGGCAGAAGCTGCACGTTATGTCAGCTTCACGAATGCAATCATCGCAACAAGAACAGCACCCTGCAAGGAAAAGGTGCCCCGCAACTTCTGCAACGCTACCACGCCTATGCACGGAAAATATGCAATGCCAACGAGGAATCTGCCATGCGAGTGTTTGCTGAGAAGAGGGGGCTGGCTGAAATGCTGGCTCACAGCTTCAGTAAGTTTGAGGCCACTGTCGTCACTACTAGGCCGCCGCGGCATCAAACGAAAACAACACTTTTGTAGCGTGAAGTGAATAAATACTGCATGTTCTTTCCCCTTTCATCTAACTCTCTCTGAGTTCTGTTTTTGACAGGTAAGTGGGCGATCTCAAGCTATTTCGGTAAAGCAGTACTACCGTTTAGTACGTACTTTTCACGAGCTCCGGCCAACTACGGTTTAACGAGATTTCACTATACTAGGTAATTGCATACGTATAAAGAATGCGACCGCATTGTGGATGATACAGCTTGTTAAACTTCACCATGCCATGAAAGTGTCATGGTTTAATAATGGCAAAATACAGAACATTGTGGGTCTTTAAGCATTTAGAATGAGCATGATTACCTCAAAAGGCATTTTAATAACAAAATAACTTCATAAACGTCTTGAACAAACCACTCCAATTACGCCCCTGTTAGAGAGGTGATGTAAAGTAGCATATACAATATTAAAGCAAACTGTAAAATCCTTTCTATGGCTCTGAAGGGAAACAGCCAATCAGCTGAAGTATTTGACATCACCATACCCACTGCATGTATGTGCAAGTTTTTTTGCTGGTATTAGATGGCTATAGCAAATCAAGTGAACTAGAAATGTAATGCTGTAAAGCGCAAGCGAATTGCAATATCAGTCGAGTGGCCCTTGAAGTTACATTTACTTTTACCTAAGGAAGTAAAGCCGAACTCAATGAATGACAAAAATTATTGAAAAACAATGTCTTAAAATCTGCACTGTGGATTATGAAAAATACCATAGTGGAAGGCTGCACACTTACTTGGATTCATTGGGTTTCTGTATTAACAAAATACACTCAATCAGAAAATGTGTTCAAAATTCTTTTAAAAATTGGTAAATGTGATAATTAAGCGATTTCTTTTGGTGTGGTTTTACTACAGAGGCATACATTTTTAAATGATTCAAGGTAGTAATTATACAAGTGATTATAATACCACTAATAACTTATTTACCTTCTGTTAAAAGCAGCAGGTTTATAACTTCTTAACTAAAGCAGTCAGATGACTACGTCCCAATGCAAGAATTGAAGACCATCAAATAGTTGAAACCGGTCCCCGACATGCAAAAAGCTGATGCTGCTCATTTATGCAGCAAAATAAATTCTGCTTGCTTTCACCCAGAAAGGCGGAGCTAACTGTCGAAAAGCACAGGTGTCACACCCTTTGCAGATTCCCATTAGTGACAGGACTGTTTATGTCTCACCGTCAGGTGAGCATGAAGCAAACAAGATTGCAGTTTGATAAGGGTGCTCACTTCAGACTTGCCCAATGGGTAGGTGGGAGGTCAAGTAAGGTGGAAACTCATGGGCATCTGCTAAGGATTTGACAGTTGTTCTTTTCAGTAGCCCAGTTTCTGCTTGTTTGGTGAAATTTGCTGGAATTCATTATGCTGCGGAATTCACTGCGGCAGCTTTTTGCATGTCTAGAACTAGTTATGAACTTCTCGGATTATTTGTTCGACTATTTTAGTTAAATATGCAATCAGAGTCATTCCCTTAGCCTTTCTACAATTACTACCACGAGTCATTTTACAAAGCATTTCCACAATTACTACCACGAGTCATCTTACAATGTGTGCTCTTGTAGTAAAAGCAATACCAAGGAAATCACTTGATTTCTGCACTTTGCATACATTTAAGAAATTTCAAAAGCATTTATGGAAACACCCTGTATGTGTGCATGGACGTTTTTAAATCCCACTTTCAATATAATGTAAGCACTATGGCTGAGATTTGATCACATGTTTTCGGTCACTCGTGGTTGTCAGCAGAATGCCACAAACACAGAGCTACAGTGACTAGCCTTAGGTAGAAATAAAAATCTAAGCTGAATTCTCATTGCCAAATGAAGGCATTATTAACATATCAATAACGAAGTTCTTGGAACTGAACTTACAGGAAAATTCCAATGGGGATGATTTGTAGAGCTGCAGCAAACTCAAAGCCAAAACCCTTGAAGAACTTTGATGTGGCTGGATAGAGGCCATTGAACAGTAATGACCCCGTGAACATGGCAAAGGACTGCAGAGCACTCATCACAGCAAAAGCCTTGCCTGCAAGCAAAAAAAAAAAAGTCAGACAAGTACTAATAGCTTTACTAACAGCAACAGCACAGTCAACATACAGATGTCTTTTTTTTTTTTGCTTGAAGCACGATGAACAAAGGGATTGGTGTACTTATTCTGCCCACACTTTTGATTCATTTAAAGAAAATAAAGAATTTGTGGTCATCTAAGTCTGGAATAAAAATGCTGCTGCAAAAACTCTTAAGGCTCTGATGACAACATGAGAACTACTAATGAACTGATTTTTTAGGGACAACAAATAGGGCTGGCAGTTCCAATAACTTCCACTAAGGCCCTCGAGCTTTTTTATGCATGTTACTTCACCACGAAACTGGAAACTAGACAATTATTGTTCACTGTAAAGTATGTCAAGTTTATTGCCAAGGACACACACTACCCTCTGGCCTCCAAGCAACATAGATGCTTTCTATATCCTAGACAGATGACATAATTTACATATTTAGGTTCCATAACACACTATAGATCTAGAACTATATATGTCTGCACACAGGTGGATATCTGCGACTATGTACTTTCGTGAAATTAAAATTTGAGCTCTTGGAATGAAATGAGCTCACATGTATAAACTATATAGTTGCAAGAACGAAAAAATAATGTTAATCTCATGAACTGAAGGAATCGAGATTATTCAGAGCCTTCTACAGGTAGCTGACTACCTGGCATCGTTTGAGGTTCTTCAACGAGTCACCAGGTGGATGAACATGATTGTGTAAGGTGAGAAACTGTGTGTGTGACTTCAGTGTGGGTGCTACAACAGCGGCAAGGCAATGACGATGGCAATAGTAACAATAATGGCAACAGCATGAATGACGGACTTAGTATTGTACATTGGTAAAAAAAACATTACGACCTGTCCCATTACGACCAGGCTTATTCCGGAGATGGTACAATATGGGAAAAACTGTCACACCCACGCTTTTCTAAGCAACTTATTGCTATGTGACATGATACACGTGAAAGGCTGAGGTAAGGTACAAAATTAATCTTGCATTTCACCCCTACATCTGTGGCCTAGTGGAAACTGGCAAGAGCAGAGATGTTTTCGCTTTTTTAAGCAAACCATTGTTATGTGACATGAGGCATGCACCCATCATCTCAATGTGAGGGCCGGCATTGGCACAAGAGATGTATGCATGTGATTGTGGCCTAATGGAAAGAGCATTGGACTTTTGTGTTGGGGGGCCGGGTTTTGACTGCACCATCGAGCACAATTTCATTTTCACTGAAGACGACCAAAATGAGGCAAGACAGAAACCTACCAATCCATCCACATGCAAAGAACCTGGTATGAAACAAAGAATGATTCCTATTAAAAAGCAAAGCTTTCTGTAGAACTGCATATTTAAGTCCATGGTGTACAGCCCTTAGCTTAAGATGAGTGCACGTTCAGTTGTTCATGTCAAAGTGTTTATTTCGTTTCTTATAAAATACACACCAGGCACACGATGTGGGCATAAAAGCCATGATGGTTGTGCAAGTTGGTTACAAGCTTTGTGTATACTGATGCAAGCAATAAATCATGTTGACAATGTCAATATATTACCATCGGTATGTTCAGAAGGTGTCCAGGTATCCTGACCTTCTATGATATTTTTTTACCATTTAGCTTTCAAAGGAGGTATTGACCTTGAATTAGTTGGCTACAGTGTACAAGTGGATGTGCTAACCCTGCCTAATTGATTGTAAAGTATCTAGGCTCAGCAACATAAAATGTGGCAGAAATGAATTACCTTTTTCATCCACAGCTACAATCTTTGATAGCAATGCACGAACTGAAGGGCTCGTAAACTCGCTGAAGACAAAAAGTACAGGAACTGCAAAATTGCAAATAAAGAAATACAAGAGAGATTTCTCAGGTCAGCCTGTTAGCAAACTGCAAAGCAGCATTAGTTCTTGCTAAAAACTCTCACAGGTAGAAACGAATCAGACATACTGGAGAAAGCAAGAGCAAGGAAACAACATAACTCAAAATAATTCATGTTTCACGCTTAAAAGCACATCAGATTATACGGCATATATAATCTGCATTTAATTATTAATATACTAGAAGCAGGAGGGCAATCTGAGCAAATGGAAATAATGATGTTTTAACGCAATAGCGTTAGGACCCTGCATCGCAAATAATCTGGCGTCGGTGTCCGCTGTCGGCATTTCGATTCCAGCGTCAACCGTCGTTTCACCAAAAATAACTTCGAACCACGCATACCCAACCATGCAGGCCCTCCATGTAGCGCAAGGAAGTTACTGTACTTTAGTTTCTCAAGGTAAAATATGCCAGAAAAATCATTAAGTATGACTTACACACAACCTACAGACATGATAGCACCAGATTGTAATCTGAATATATGAGAATACAGTTACGTTCCACGGAAACTCGAAACACAAACTCCTTTCAAGAATCTCAAAGGCTATAAAGCGGTGCACCCGGTTCCTTGCAAAAGCTCCAGATGGCACTCGCCTCCCTCATATCACGGCCTATGCAAGACGTCGTATTTCTACCAGAAAGCTCGCCTTTGTGCACAGGCTTTGCCGCCAGCGTTTCCTGGTAAATATTACAGTTACATAAGGTGCAGTTGCCAGGAAGCGTGAGAAGCAGTTGGGGTCTTTGAATGCTATTGTGTTCCACTCTTAAAGGTGAAGCTTAAGCGTCCTCCAAACTTTTGCTGCCTTGTGTGTATCCCAGCAATGAGTATTTTCACACATCATCAAGTTAAACAGAAACTAGTTAATCCAAATTTAACTGATAATATATCAGCTGACCATTAATTCAATGAAATACTGCAAGAAGCACTGAGGAATGCTTGTGTAAGGTTTTTCAGACAAGCTACCTATCGCAGAGCTTTTATCCTAGCCCACAACTGGAGATGCATAAAACACACTGACAGCACTGATAGACTTCACAATATATGAGTCAGATACACAACTGGTAGCCACAGAAAGTTGGTTCCATCTAGTAAATATATAAAGCACCTTGCTCTCTTTGGGAATTATTAGAACATTTATTTCCGGCCACCTATGCATACAATTCATGTGGAAATGTCTTGCAGTTAAGCTAACAAATGCACATGAAATTACAATAAACATGTTCAAAGTAACCATCACTAACTTATGGTGTCTTAAAGGAGTACTGGCACAAAAATTTTTACTTGTCGCCTCTTATGTTAAATGAAGCACCAAGCACTCTAAGTCCTGGAAAGAATACTGGCAAGCAACAGAGCACCCTGAACAATTTACTATAGTGCTCGTTTCTACGAAGCAGGTTCGGCCAGTATCGGTACACAAAAGGCAGATGTGTCATAACGTCATGAAAAATTGGATTGCTGTTTATGCAAAGGAAGCGACTGATGCACACAATACACAATACATGCACAGCCCTTTTGTTTGTTTTTTTATGCACTACATCATTATAACTAGCCTTGACGCAATGACATCACAATCGGAGATTTAGAGATCAAGATTAGCATCAAATTAAAGTATCTTTAAGTGTTTCTCAACCTTCACACTTGCGAAGTGTTATCCTTTTACATATGCAAAGCATGCGGTAGAGTTTCTAAGACTTAAAATACATGTCAGTCCTTCTTTAATAGACAAGGACCCACTGGCCAAGCATGGTACCTCAGCATAGTATATTAGTATACATCAAAGTTTGTTATTTTAATTAAAAACTAGATCCATTATTCTTCACCAACTTACCATGGGCTTGCAGTATGTATCACCAACACATCAGTTGATTGTCTATAAATGTTAGTTCACTGCATAGATTCACGAAATCTTTTTATGTGTGGAGAGCAAAACAGCACTTTCACTCACTGAAGTACACCATAGATGTTGTCGTGCAGAGACCAAGCCACAAGAGACCCAAGAACCTTGAAAGTGATCCAAGGAGACCAGCAAAAGCATCAGAAATGCTCAAGAAGCGGTAGGCCAAAGGTAGCACTACCAGGAGGGCTACACCTTCCACAGCAATATTGACTCCTTGCAGGAAACTGTAATGACTTGCGGTCCAGCGAAGTGGCTCATCGGTCAAGAATGTGTACGTCAAGTAGGTCTGGGCTGCACCAAGAGAGATAAAGACATCAACTACTAGCTACGTGATGTTTCTAGCTCATGCCGCACAGAACATCAAAGCAGAGGCACATATTTGAATGTCGTTATTTTAATCTTTTGGGAGTGCAATCCAACAAACAATTATGTGGGAGAAATGCTGCTTAATATGAGAGCCTCAAAACAGAAAATGTGTGCACAGTTTACACAAGCATGCAAACTGAGCCAATAAGGCATACACCCTGACCAAGTCACAAGCACCTTTTTAGTGGGCAACACTGAGACAGCCTACACCACGATCAGATTTTTGTGATCTAATTAATGTAATACACCAGTGGCTCAACCACCACCACCTACACTAGCCACCAACACCAGTGGCTATCAAGATAAAAATACTGAATGAACGAATACATGAACGAACAGCAGACTACAATAAAATAAAATGCAACACCTGTCAGTCAATCTCTTACAACTTCATGGCTGCCAAAATACCTTGGCTGACAATCAAATAAAGACAAACTACTTGCCTGCTAGGCCATAGAACATCGCAAAAGCAGCAAGAAGCAGAAGAATGACATGGGCTCTGTTTCCCCGATCTCGCAGCCTGAAAACGGTCATTGCCATGTCCGTCACATGCCGAAAAGAGAAGATTCCAGGGCGCTCCATTCCAGTGTCAACACTTGCTTCAGTGGGCACTTTGTCATGGATCACAAGCAAAACATAGAAGACGGCGGCTGCATAGATGAAGAGCTCAACTAAGAAGATCACTTCATAAGTAGTTGTCTTGAGCATGCCTCCCACGAGGTACATTCCAAGTGCCCCTCCAGTGAATATCATGGCTTCCAGTATCGAAATTCGTCGGCTCCGGGACTGGAAAGGCGTCACATCAGTGAGATAGCCAAAGCAGCTTGATATTACTCCCAAAGATCCGGTAGATATGCCGACCAATACGGCACTGATCATGACAAGTGATACGCTGCTGTTGAGGTAGTGCGAGAGAAAAATGAAGTTCAGCACACTTGCCATCCCCCCAACAAGGGGGACAAGCATGGGCCGCTTGCGACCAAAGCGATCATTCCACGATCCAACCCACATACCACAGATCAGAGTCAGGATAGACATTGTCCCGTAGTAGAAAGCAATCCACACTGAGGCTTCAGCTTTGATGTCAGTACGTGTCTGGTTCTGGGCCGAGTGACAGTCTGCAACATTGGTTGTGTTGAGGTGCCTGAAGCAACACTTTGTGTTTATAATGTCCTGGACAGCGCTCATCTCCAGATGCATGGTGGCGAAGAATAGAAACACCACTGGTTCCACTGTGATCTGTAGCCCCATTTTCTGCAATACGAATGCCATCACAATCAACTCAAGATTTTGCCCTGTGCAACTTGGGTGAAAGGCCTCTGACAATGAAAACGAGGAAATGCATGCATAGTTAGAATATTAGAAATATGCATGAGCACATACATAAGAGGTAAGTTTTTGCACAATGTTCAAGATTGATTCTTGGCCATTAGATAAGCCTTTTGGCACTGCGATACTTCATCTTTTCGTTAATCATGCAATGAAATATAAGGAGGGCCGAAATTATCCGTTAACCCCGAACATATTGCACCGTGTGCCACTATATGAACCACCATAACTAGAAACTATACGTCATAAAAATAACTTCCATAGTTATCTTTCCGACATGACGTAGACGCTTTTGAATTCAATTGCGTAAGGATAACAACAATACTGATAAGGCACCGTTATCACCTGCCAAGAGGTAAAAAAAAAAAAACAAATAGCGACGCGTCATCATAGTTTTTTTTTTTTTCATTTTTACCTCGATGTCAGTATGTGCAAATGGTATTTGAGCAGCTCGTTTACAATTGTCTGACAACTTCCACTTCACTGATATGTGCACAGGGCGCAAAAGCAAACTCAAGCAAGAACATCTCATTTTCATGTCAATGAACCGAAGTCGTCAATCTTTCTCCTCCGTTGTAGAAATTCACGCGGCAGCTTCGCTTTATTCCTTTCCTCCGAACCATATTGAGAAAGAGTAAATTACTATTTGAACATTAATTAGGCGAAAGAAAGGGCATATGCGCCTGACAGCACTTCCCGTGCCCCTAGATCGACCTCATCGAATCCGGTTTGAATGGACTAACTTCGCACGCACTTCACGCTCCATGGTGCGGCCGCTTGACCTAGTTTCTGTCCTTTCGTTTTCTTTCACCTAGCCCGTGGCAAGATGTGAAGATCAAAACAACGATCCGCGCATATGTTACTGCCTCGTTGGAAAATTCGACGATATTGACACGCCAAAGACAGTTGAAATGACGACGCAGTTTGTACTATCTTTACTGAGCCCTAGATAAAGAGTGTCATACCAAGCGCTCAACGTCAGAAAAGCGCTTGTCAAAAAACACATCGCGTGATGCGTCGCCGCTCCACTCGAAACCAAACGCTCGAAACGAAGAAAATCCGCACGGCGCGTCAGTTCCTACACTTACCGGACGATATGTGCGCAACTCTCGAAACTCCGATCCAAGTGCGAAAACTTCAACCAAGAGGAGCGCGACGCACGCTTGTAGCTGTAGGTCTTTTTACTGCAGCCGACTCATCAGCGGATTACCACAGCTGGGACCGCAACAACTCGCGGTACTCGCAGACGGGCAGACGTGCGGGCGCGCGGCAACGGCGGCCCAGAAAAAAGTGCCTTGGATTGTCACCTCCGAAACGTCGTCGCTGCAGTCTCAAATACAGTTTCGGTTTTGTTTTCGCACAAAGCAATCGTATTACTTCATATTTCAAATTGTTTTTGTCCTAATCATGCTTTTTGTTAAATAAATAAATTAATTAAAGTATATTGAGGCATAATAAAGCAAGGATACGAGCCATAAATGATACTGCTAAAGGTTTCAGCCGCTGAAACGTAGTACCAGCATAAAAGGCTAAATCTTTAAATTTCTATTAGTCTTATTTGTGATCTGAGATTTGAAGGATAATATGCCTGGAGACTGTGGCGTGGAGTTAGCCTCAGAAATTGCGTCGTGCAACGTTTCAGTACATACAAATCTTAAGGTTCTCCTAGTGTCGGGAGCGGGCGTCCATTCCCGAAGCGCCGGAGAAACCAGCTTTGATGCTTGGCGGGGTAGTTCGAAGAGGGCGCTGCGCTCCTGTGGCGGGTAGTGGAGGCACCACTGGCCTCCTTGAAGCCATGGGTTCAGAATAGCAGTGGTAAAGCAAACATCCGCAATAGACATTAGTAAGAGGCGACTGGAGGATTGGTGGAAGAAAAGTAGGGAAACGACAAAAGACGGAGACGTACAAAAGCACAGTTCGCAATAGGGGATCAGAAAATTTGGGCGTGGTAGTTCAGAGTGTTTTTTTTTTTTTTTTCATTGCTTAACCTAGGTAGGATAATAAGCAGTATAGTAGCAAGAGCTTGGTAGCGCAACCCACCGCCCCGTTCCAAAGGGGACGCTCATAATATCTATCCACTCATCCATTCATCTATCCAGGTTACTGACGCCAGCCGAAGGAGTTCAGACACAAGTCGTCGTCAGTTTTGGGTAGCGCGTGCACCGACGTAGTTCACTTTGTTCCAGCCTTTATTTACGTTGATACCGTAGTGCCACGGCTTGGTGCGATGCGACGTGCTGAATTTCTGTGACAATGTCTTGGACGTGAATTCACTAACTCTTAAAGTAATGCCACACATTACCCTCTCGCTCATTCATCCAAATGCGTTTGAAAAAATGCGCGTCAACTTATAGCCTTCAAGATATTTAGTGAGGAGGTACTAAAGGAGATTTTTTTCTATAAATGCGATTTGGACAGGCACTTTATAACAAGTGAGCCGACAAAAGAGCTTGTGAAGCTTATGGAAAGGTTAATATTTATAATGACTTCAAGAACACCATCTAAAGGCCTCCGGCCCAAGTCTCCAAGTGCAAAGTTTCTTGAAGAGTTCATTGCATTCCTTGCAGAATGAGAACATTATGCTGCCAAGCATGGCGGTGGATTTCTTAGCTCAGGAACTGCCCTTGGTCTGCGTGTGACCATAAAAATCACTCTGTCTCTTTTAGACTACTTAGGTAGCTCACTAGGCTACAAGTACTTGTTAACAACTAATCTTAGTCAGGACAAAATGAAAAATATGTTTGGTGTCGTAAAGCAATCCTTTGGTTATAACGATCACCCTTAACCTGAACAGTTTTTAATTATAATACGCTGTGAGCTTGTCATTCTACAGCCTGGCAAGGCCTCCTAAAAATGGGAACTCACCGGGAGACTTCGTAACCACACTCTTAAAGCCATCTGATGTTGGAAAACGAAAGGCTGACCATGTACCTAACAGAAATTATTGATGAGCTATGGATGATAGCAATTTGGAGTGTGCAGAATCTTTGTTAAAAAACACAAGGCAATCAGTTGGATCATGACAACTGTGTCGAAAAGCACAGTGACAGTAGATTAGTATATTATAGAGTTGGCTAGACAGTCTTTAAAAAAATTTCCACACCCAGAGTGTGCCTCTCGCCTTTGTATTTTGCCGCTACACGCAGATTGCGACGGAAATTCCATACTAACAAGGCGATTTGATCATGGGGGCTTGATCTACCCTTCCAGAGCTGTTGAGGAGCTTGCTTGCAAAGTTGAGGACACATTTACTGTGTATTTCAGCAGGAATCAGCTTTATGCTGAAAGCATGGTCTGCTTTTTGCATTTCCTTCAGGGAGCGAAGCTTAAAGAAGTGGGTTGCAGTGAGCATGGGCGGTGTTTGACAACAAACATAATAAAGTTATATGTGCTGACGAGGCTGTACTTCTTTGCAAAAGCAAAGAACATGGAACGGAACACACAAAGAGAAAAGCAGGAGCTCCTGAAAATGAGGCGATGCCAGTAGAACGAGTCGCGAAAATGCTCCCGGGCCCGCTTTTGTGCATACCTACCTTCCTTGTGCAATAAAGCAAAAAAAAAGAGGAAAAACTTGTGACATAGGTTTTGAAAACGCTCCCTACACAGCGTTTTTGCGGGCCACAGTGTGCAACTTTTTAAAGCTGCAATAAACTATACGCACGAGACGAACAGAATGCATTAATTTCCTCTCCACATTTGTGAGCTGATTGGTGTCGCATCTCCAGTAGAAAAAAAAAATACCAACCCCATTTTATTGCAGCTGCTTGTGTAGCTTCTGTCACTCTTGTTAAAATGGCAGCACAACAGAGACGAAGACAAGTCACATAGAAACACATGACGAGCGCACCGTACCGTTTCTGTGTCTCTTCATATCTCAGTTACGCTGCCGTCATAACTAGCTATGGGCGAACTAGCTCAAACCAAAGTTTTGCTTCACCACTCGTCGCGATAAGCGTGCTCGCTAATTTTGTAAGGTTCACTGGCCCTCATAGATGCCTGTTTTCTGAACTTGCAAATCGGCGGAAAGCGCCGGCCACTTAATTGCGAGCGCCCGCTGAAAAGCGCGCCGGAGCCCGCAAGAGCAACCCGCCAGCTAACGCTGGCGCCATCTGCCGGAGCATAGCAAGGTATTTCACGTCGGCTCGCGCCTTCACGACACTAGGATTCGCGGTGTTTGGCGTTGTGACTTTTCCGAAGAGGGGCGCTTTAAGCGCACCCGAAGCATTATACCCGGGAAATACAAATGTAGGAATCGATCAAATTTATTACCATGGCACTGTCTGCACACGGTTCATATAATCCGCATTCTTTAAACTTCTGGCCTAACGGTTCAATTCTAATATTTCCATTATGGCAGCCTAGAGTGGTATGAGCTTGCGTCAAGTTTCTTTTGCAGGCAGATGAGGCTTAGTGAGGCGACAGCGCTGTAGCGCAGGATCTTGCCTATGAAGAACGTATGCGCGTCCGAAAACGTTGTACGCGTCGACATGCATCATGGGTGGTTGTCAACGGTGACAATTCAATATCGAGCAATGGGCCCAGAATCCGCATTCATGTTTTTTTTTTTTTTTTTAGTGATGAAGATGTAATT